>NW_027513834.1:0-44709 GCF_048772815.1 Callospermophilus lateralis | reverse complement strand
TTGAATGAGTTATTCGCCAGTCTCTGCTTAAGGCTACATCAAGAGGAAACAAACCTTAGAGATAGAACGTAGAACTACTGTATTGTGTCAAGTTTCAAGAAGCTACCACAAACCGTGTTTGATTTAGAGTTCTAACTGCATCTGTCAATATAGGAGAAAACGCAGTGAAACCTGAAAATTCAAACTGTTCCTGCAAACGAGTGCTTCAACCTAGGAGAACGAAACTTGGGCATCCAAGTTTGATTGGTGTACTGCTCATTACTTGAAAGAATCATGAAGGTCGGAAGAAAAAATATATGTTGTGATTTCAGGAGACTGTAGTTTTTTGGCAGCCTACCAACGCCTTTCATTGAATGAGTTATTCGCCGGTCTCTGCTTAGGGCTACATCAAGAGGAAACAAACCTTAGAGATAGAACGTAGAACTACTGTATTGTGTCAAGTTTCAAGAAGCTACCACAAACCGTGTTTGATTTAGAGTTCTAACTGCATCTGTCAATATAGGAGAAAACGCAGGGAAACCTAAAAATTCAAACTGTTCCTGCAAACGAATGCTTAAACCTAGGAGAACGAAACTTGGACATCCAAGTTTGATTGGTGTACTGCTCATTACTTGAAAGTATCATGAAGTTCGGAAGAAAAAATATATGTTGTGATTTCAGGAGATGGTAGTTTTTTGAAAACTTAACAATGCCTTTCATTGAATGTGTTATTCGCCAGTCTCTGCTTAAGGCTACATCAAGAGGAAACAAACC
The DNA here is from genome assembly GCF_048772815.1 of Callospermophilus lateralis. Taxonomy (NCBI): domain Eukaryota; kingdom Metazoa; phylum Chordata; class Mammalia; order Rodentia; family Sciuridae; genus Callospermophilus; species Callospermophilus lateralis. The sequence continues at coordinate 43,956 of NW_027513834.1, read as the reverse complement.
TTAGAGTTAGAACGTAGAACTACTGTATTGTGTCAAGTTTCAAGAGGCTAGCACAAACCGTGTTTGATTTAGAGTTCTAACTGCATCTGTCAATACAGAAAGAAACGCAGTGCAACCTAAACATTCAAACTCTTCCTGCAAACGAATGCTTCAACCTAGGAGAACGAAACTTGGGCATCCAAGTTTGATTGGTGTACTGCTCATTACTTGAAGTTATCATGAAGGTCCGAAGAAAAAATATATGTTGTGATTTCAGGAGACTGTAGTTTTTTGGCAGCCTACCAAAGCCTTTCATTGAATGAGTTATTCGCCAGTCTCTGCTTAAGGCTACATCAAGAGGAAACAAACCTTAGAGTTAGAACGTAGAACTACTGTATTGTGTGTAGTTTCAAGAGGCTAGCACAAACCGTGTTTGTTTTAGAGTTCTAACTGCATCTGTCAATATAGAAGAAAACGCAGTGAAACCTAAAAATTCAAACTTCTCCTGCAAACGAATGCTTCAACCTAGGAGAACGAAACATGGACATCCAAGTTTGATTGGTGTACTGCTCATTACTTGAAAGTATCATGAAGGTCGGAAGAAAAAATATATGTTGTGATTTCAGGAGACTGTAGTTTTTTGGCAGCCTACCAACGCCTTTCATTGAATGAGTTATTCGCCAGTCTCTGCTTAAGGCTACATCAAGAGGAATCAAACCTTAGAGATAGAACGTAGAACTACTGTATTGTGTCAAGTTTCAAGAAGCTACCACAAACCGTGTTTGATTTAGAGTTCTAAATGCATCGGTCAATATAGGAGAAAACGCAGTGAAACCTGAAAATTCAAACTGTTCCTGCAAACGAGTGCTTCAACCTAGGAGAACGAAACTTGGGCATCCAAGTTTGATTGGTGTACTGCTCATTACTTGAAAGAATCATGAAGGTCGGAAGAAAAAATATATGTTGTGATTTCAGGAGACTGTAGTTTTTTGGCAGCCTACCAATGCTTTTCATTGAATGAGTTATTCGCCAGTCTCTGCTTAAGGCTACATCAAGAGGAAACAAACCTTAGAGATAGAACGTAGAACTACTGTATTGTGTCAAGTTTCAAGAAGCTACCACAAACCGTGTTTGATTTAGAGTTCTAACTGCATCTGTCAATATAGGAGAAAACGCAGGGAAACCTAAAAATTCAAACTGTTCCTGCAAAGGAATGCTTCAACCTAGGAGAACGAAACTTGGACATCCAAGTTTAATTGGTGTACTGCTCATTACTTGAAAGTATCATGAAGTTCGGAAGAAAAAATATTCAGGAGATGGTAGTTTTTTGAAAACTTAACAATGCCTTTCATTGAATGTGTTATTCGCCAGTCTCTGCTTAAGGCTACATCAAGAGGAAACAAACCTTAGAGTTAGAACGTAGAACTACTGTATTGTGTCAAGTTTCAAGAGGCTAGCACAAACCGTGTTTGATTTAGAGTTCTAACTGCATCTGTCAATACAGAAGAAAACGCAGTGCAACCTAAAAATTCAAACTCTTCCTGCAAACGAATGCTTCAACCTAGGAGAACAAAACTTGGGCATCCAAGTTTGATTGGTGTACTGCTCATTACTTGAAGTTATCATGAAGGTCGGAAGAAAAAATATATGTTGTGATTTCAGGAGACTGTAGTTTTTTGGCAGCCTACCAACGCCTTTCATTGAATGAATTATTCGCCAGTCTCTGCTTAAGGCTACATCAAGAGGAAACAAACCTTAGAGTTAGAACGTAGAACTACTGTATTGTGTCTAGTTTCAAGAGGCTAGCACAAACCGTGTTTGTTTTAGAGTTCTAACTGCATCTGTCAATATAGAAGAAAACGCAGTGAAACCTAAAAATTCAAACTTCTCCTGCAAACGAATGCTTCAACCTAGGAGAACGAAACATGGACATCCAAGTTTGATTGGTGTACTGCTCATTACTTGAAAGTATCATGAAGGTCGGAAGAAAAAATATATGTTGTGATTTCAGGAGACTGTAGTTTTTTGGCAGCCTACCAATGCCTTTCATTGAATGAGTTATTCGCCAGTCTCTGCTTAAGGCTACATCAGGAGGAAACAATCCTTAGAGATAGAACGTAGAACTACTGTATTGTGTCAAGTTTCAAGAAGCTACCACAAACCGTGTTTGATTTAGAGTTCTAACTGCATCTGTCAATATAGGAGAAAACGCAGTGAAACCTGAAAATTCAAACTGTTCCTCCAAACGAGTGCTTCAACCTAGGAGAACGAAACTTGGGCATCCAAGTTTGATTGGTGTACTGCTCATTACTTGAAAGTATCATGAAGCTCGGAAGAAAAAATATATGTTGTGATTTCAGGAGACTGTAGTTTTTTGGCAGCCTACCAACGCCTTTCATTGAATGAGTTATTCGCCAGTCTCTGCTTAAGGCTACATCAAGAGGAAACAAACCTTAGAGATAGAACCTAGAACTACTGTATTGTGTCAAGTTTCAAGAAGCTACCACAAACCGTGTTTGATTTAGAGTTCTAACTGCATCTGTCAATATAGGAGAAAACGCAGTGAAACCTAAAAATTCAAACTGATCCTGCAAACGAATGCTTCAACCTAGGAGAACGAAACTTGGGCATCCAAGTTTGATTGGTGTACTGCTCATTACTTGAAGTTATCATGAAGGTCGGATGAAAAAATATACATTGAGATTTCAGGAGATGGTAGTTTTTTGGAAGCTTAACAATGCCTTTCATTGAAAGTGTTATTCGCCAGTCTCTGCTTAAGGCTACATCAAGAGGAAACAAACCTTAGGGATAGAATGAAGAACTACTTTATTGAGTCAAGTTTCAAGAAGCTACCACAAACCGTGTTTGATTTAGAGTTCTAACTGCATCTGTCACTATAGAAGAAAATGCAGTGAAACCTAAAAATTCAAACTCTTCCTGCAAACGAATGCTTCAACCTAGGAGAACGAAACTTGGACATCCAATTTCGATTGTCGTACTGCTCATTACTTGAAAGTATCATGAAGTTCGGAAGAAAAAATATATGTTGTGAATTCAGGAGATGGTAGTTTTTTGAAAGCTTAACAATGCCTTTCATTGAATGTGTTATTCGCCAGTCTCTGCTTAAGGCTACATCAAGAGGAAACAAACCTTAGAGTTAGAACGTAGAACTACTGTATTGTGTCAAGTTTCAAGAAGCTACCACAAACCGTGTTTGATTTAGAGTTTTAACTGCATCTCTCACTATAGAAGAAAATGCAGTGAAACCTAAAAATTCAAACTCTTCCTGCAAACGAATGCTTCAACCTAGGAGAACGAAACTTGGACATCCAAGTTTGATTGGTGTACTGCTCATTACTTTAAAGTATCATGAAGTTCGGAAGAAAAAATATATGTTGTGATTTCAGGAGATGGTAGTTTTTTGAAAGCTTAACAATGCGTTTGATTGAATGTGTTATTCGCCAGTCTCTGCTTAAGGCTACATCAAGAGGAAACAAACCTTAGAGTTAGAACGTAGAACTACTGTATTGTGTCAAGTTTCAAGAGGCTAGCACAAACCGTGTTTGATTTAGAGTTCTAACTGCATCTATCAATATAGAAGAAAACGCAGTGCAACCTAAAAATTCAAACTCTTCCTGCAAACGAATGCTTCAACCTAGGAGAACGAAACTTGGGCATCCAAGTTTGATTGGTGTACTGCTCATTACTAGAAGTTATCATGAAGGTCGGAAGAAAAAATAAATGTTGTGATTTCAGGAGACTGTAGTTTTTTGGCAGCCTACCAATGCCTTTCATTGAATGAGTTATTCGCCAGTCTCTGCTTAAGGCTACATCAAGACGAAACAAACCTTAGAGTTAGAACGTAGAACTACTGTATTGTGTCTAGTTTCAAGAGGCTAGCACAAACCGTGTTTGTTTTAGAGTTCTAACTGCATCTGTCAATATAGAAGAAAACGCAGTGCAACCTAAAATTTCAAACTCTTCCTGCAAACGAATGCTTCAACCTAGGAGAACGAAACATGGACATCCAAGTTTGATTGGTGTACTGCTCATTACTTGAAAGTATCATGAAGGTCGGAAGAAAAAATATATGTTGTGATTTCAGGAGACTGTAGTTTTTTGGCAGCCTACCAACGCCTTTCATTGAATGAGTTATTCGCCAGTCTCTGCTTAAGGCTACATCAGGAGGAAACAATCCTTAGAGATAGAACGTAGAACTACTGTATTGTGTCAAGTTTCAAGAAGCTACCACAAACCGTGTTTGATTTAGAGTTCTAACTGCATCTGTCAATATAGGAGAAAACGCAGTGAAACCTGAAAATTCAAACTGTTCATCCAAACGAGTGCTTCAACCTAGGAGAACGAAACTTGGGCATCCAAGTTTGATTGGTGTACTGCTCATTACTTGAAAGTATCATGAAGCTCAGAAGAAAAAATATATGTTGTGATTTCAGGAGACTGTAGTTTTTTTGGCAGCCTACCAACGCCTTTCATTGAATGAGTTATTCGCCAGTCTCTGCTTAAGGCTACATCAAGAGGAAACAAACCTTAGAGATAGAACCTAGAACTACTGTATTGTGTCAAGTTTCAAGAAGCTACCACAAACCGTGTTTGATTTAGAGTTCTAACTGCATCTGTCAATATAGGAGAAAATGCAGTGAAACCTAAAAATTCAAACTGATCCTGCAAACGAATGCTTCAACCTAGGAGAACGAAACTTGGGCATCCAAGTTTGATTGGTGTACTGCTCATTACTTGAAGTTATCATGAAGGTCGGATGAAAAAATATACATTGAGATTTCAGGAGATGGTAGTTTTTTGGAAGCTTAACAATGCCTTTCATTGAAAGTGTTATTCGCCAGTCTCTGCTTAAGGCTACATCAAGAGGAAACAAACCTTAGGGATAGAATGAAGAACTACTTTATTGAGTCAAGTTTCAAGAAGCTACCACAAACCGTGTTTGATTTAGAGTTCTAACTGCATCTGTCACTATAGAAGAAAACGCAGTGAAACCTAAAAATTCAAACTCTTCCTGCAAACGAATGCTTCAACCTAGGAGAACGAAACTTGGACATCCAATTTCGATTGTAGTACTGCTCATTACTTGAAAGTATCATGAAGTTCGGAAGAAAAAATATATGTTGTGAATTCAGGAGATGGTAGTTTTTTGAAAGCTTAACAATGCGTTTGATTGAATGTGTTATTCGCCAGTCTCTGCTTAAGGCTACATCAAGAGGAAACAAACCTTAGAGTTAGAACGTAGAACTACTGTATTGTGTCAAGTTTCAAGAGGCTAGCACAAACCGTGTTTGATTTAGAGTTCTAACTGCATCTATCAATATAGAAGAAAACGCAGTGCAACCTAAAAATTCAAACTCTTTCTGCAAACGAATGCTTCAACCTAGGAGAACGAAACTTGGGCATCCAAGTTTGATTGGTGTACTGCTCATTACTAGAAGTTATCATGAAGGTCGGAAGAAAAAATAAATGTTGTGATTTCAGGAGACTGTAGTTTTTTGGCAGCCTACCAATGCATTTCATTGAATGAGTTATTCGCCAGTCTCTGCTTAAGGCTACATCAAGAGGAAACAAACCTTAGAGTTAGAACGTAGAACTACTGTATTGTGTCTAGTTTCAAGAGGCTAGCACAAACCGTGTTTGTTTTAGAGTTCTAACTGCATCTGTCAATATAGAAGAAAACGCAGTGAAACCTAAAAATTCAAACTTCTCCTGCAAACGAATGCTTCAACCTAGGAGAACGAAACATGGACATCCAAGTTTGATTGGTGTACTGCTCATTACTTGAAAGTATCATGAAGTTCGGAAGACAAAATATATGTTGTGATTTCAGGAGACTGTAGTTTTTTGGCAGCCTACCAACGCCTTTCATTGAATGAGTTATTCGCCAGTCTCTGCTTAAGGCTACATCAAGAGGAAACAAACCTTAGAGATAGAACGTAGAACTACTGTATTGTGTCAAGTTTCAAGAAGCTACCACAAACCGTGTTTGATTTAGAGTTCTAACTGCATCTGTCAATATAGGAGAAAACGCAGTGAAACCTGAAAATTCAAACTGTTCCTGCAAACGAGTGCTTCAACCTAGGAGAACGAAACTTGGGCATCCAAGTTTGATTGGTGTACTGCTCATTACTTGAAAGTATCATGAAGCTCGGAAGAAAAAATATATGTTGTGATTTCAGGAGACTGTAGTTTTTTGGCAGCCTACCAACGCCTTTCATTGAATGAGTTATTCGCCAGTCTCTGCTTAAGGCTACATCAAGAGGAAACAAACCTTAGAGATAGAACGTAGAACTACTGTATTGTGTCAAGTTTCAAGAAGCTACCACAAACCGTGTTTGATTTAGAGTTCTAACTGCATCTGTCAATATAGGAGAAAACGCAGGGAAACCTAAAAATTCAAACTGTTCCTGCAAACGAATGCTTCAACCTAGGAGAACGAAACTTGGACATCCAAGTTTGATTGGTGTACTGGTCATTACTTGAAAGTATCATGAAGGTCGGAAGAAAAAATATATGTTGTGATTTCAGGAGACTGTAATTTTTTGGCAGCCTAACAATGCCTTTCATTGAATGAGTTATTCGCCAGTCTCTGCTTAAGGCTACATCAAAAGGAAACAAACCTTAGAGATAGAACGTAGAACTACTGTATTGTGTCAAGTTTCAAGAAGCTAGCACAAACCGTGTTTGATTTAGAGTTCTAACTGCATCTGTCAATATAGAAGAAAACGCAGTGAAACCTAAAAATTCAAACTGTTCCTGCAAACGAATGCTTCAACCTAGGAGAACGAAACTTGGACATCCAAGTTTCATTGGTGTACTGCTCATTACTTGAAAGTATCATGAAGGTCGGAAGAAAAAATATATGTTGTGATTTCAGGAGACTGTAGTTTTAAGGCAGCCTACCAACGCCTTTCATTGAATGAGTTATTCGCCAGTCTCTGCTTAAGGCTACATCAAGAGGAAACAAACCTTAGTGATAGAACCTAGAACTACTGTATTGTGTCAAGTTTCAAGAAGCTACCACAAACCGTGTTTAATTTAGAGTTCTAACTGCATCTGTCAATATAGGAGAAAACGCAGTGAAACCTAAAAATTCAAAATCTTCCTGCAAACGCATGCTTCAACCTAGGAGAATGAAACTTGGGCATCCAAGTTTGATTGGTGTACTGCTCATTACTTGAAGTTATCATGAAGGTCGGATGAAAAAATATACATTGAGATTTCAGGAGATGGTAGTTTTGTGGAAGCTTAACACTGCCTTTCATTGAAAGTGTTATTCGCGAGTCTCTGCTTAAGGCTACATCAAGAGGAAACAAACCTTAGGGATAGAACGTAGAACTACTTTATTGTGTCAAGTTTCAAGAAGCTACCACAAACCGTGTTTGATTTAGAGTTCGAACTGCATCTGTCAATATAGGAGCAAACAGAGTGAAACCTAAAAATTCAAACTGTTCCTGCAAACGAATGCTTCAACATAGGAGAACGAAACTTGGGCATCCAAGTTTGATTGGTGTACTGCTCATTACTTGAAAGTATCATGAAGGTCGGAAGAAAAAATATATGTTTTGATTTCAGGAGAATGTCGTTTTTTGGCAGCCTACCAACGCCTTTCATTGAATGAGGTATTCGCCAGACTCTGCTTAAGGCTACATCAAGAGGAAACAAACCTTAGAGTTAGAAGGTAGAACTACTGTATTGTGTCAAGTTTCAAGAAGCTACCACAAACCGTGTTTAATTTAGAGTTATAACTGTATCTGTCAATATAGGAGAAAACGCAGTGAAACCTAAAAATTCAAACTGTTCCTGCAAAGCAATGCTTCAAACTAGGAGAACGAAACTTGGGCACCCAAGTTTGATTGGTGTACTGCTCATTACTTGAAGTTATCATGAAGGTCGGAAGAAAAAATATATGTTGTGATTTCAGGGGACTGTAGTTGTTTGGCAGCCTAACAATGCCTTTCATTGATTGAGTTATTCGCCAGTCTCTACTTAAGGCTACATCAAGAGGAAACAAACCTTAGAGATAGAACGTAGAACTACTGTATTGTGTCAAGTTTCAAGAAGCTAGCACAAACCGTGTTTGATTTAGAGTTCTAACTGCATCTGTCAATATAGAAGAAAACACAGTGAAACCTAAAAATTCAAACTGTTCCTGTAAAAGAATGCTTCAAACTAGGAGAACGAAACTTGGACATCCAAGTTTGATTGGTGTACTGCTCATTACTTGAAAGTATCATGAAGGTCGGAAGAAAAAATATATGTTGTTATTTCAGGAGACTGTAGTTTTTTGGCAGCCTACCAAGGCCTTTCATTGAATGAGTTATTCGCCAGTCTCTGCTTAAGGCTACATCAAGAGGAAACAAACCTTAGAGATAGAACGTAGAACTACAGTATTGTGCAAGTTTGAAGAAGCTACCACAAACCGTGTTTGATTTAGAGTTCTAACTGCATCTGTCAATATAGGAGAAAACGCAGTGAAACCTGAAAATTCAAACTGTTCCTGCAAACGAGTGCTTCAACATAGGAGAACGAAACTTGGGCATCCAAGTTTGATTGGTGTACTGCTCATTACTTGAAAGTATCATGAAGGTCGGAAGAAAAAATATATGTTGTGATTTCAGGAGACTGTAGTTTTTTGGCAGCCTACCAACGCCTTTCATTGAATGAGTTATTCGCCAGTTTCTGCTTAAGGCTACATCAAGAGGAAACAAACCTTAGAGATAGAACGTAGAACTACTGTATTGTGTCAAGTTTCAAGAAGCTACACAAACCGTGTTTGATTTAGAGTTCTAACTGCATCTGTCAATATAGGAGAAAACGCAGGGAAACCTAAAAATTCAAACTGTTCCTGCAAACGAATGCTTCAACCTAGGAGAACGAAATTTGGACATCCAAGTTTGATTGGTGTACTGCTCATTACTTAAAAGTATCATGAAGGTCGGAAGAAAAAATATATGTTGTGATTTCAGGAGACTGTAGTTTTTTGGCAGCCTAAAAATGCCTTTCATTGAATGAGTTATTCGCCAGTCTTTGCTTAAGGCTACATCAGGAGGAAACAAACCTTAGGGATAGAACGTAGAACGACTTTATTGTGTCAAGTTTCAAGAAGCTACCACAAACCGTGTTTGATTTAGAGTTCTAACTGCATCTGTCACTATAGAAGAAAACGCAGTGAAACCTAAAAATTCAAACTCTTCCTGCAAACGAATGCTTCAACCTAGGAGAACGAATCTTGGACATCCAAGTTTGATTGGTGTACTGCTCATTACTTGAAAGTATCATGAAGTTCGGAAGAAAAAATATATGTTGTGATTTCAGGAGATGGTAGTTTTTTGAAAGCTTAACAATGCCTTTCATTGAATGTGTTATTCGCCAGTCTCTGCTTAAGGCTACATCAAGAGGAAACAAACCTTAGAGTTAGAATGTAGAACTACTGTATTGTGTCAAGTTTCAAGAGGCTAGCACAAACCGTGTTTGATTTAGAGTTCTAACTGCATCTGTCAACATAGAAGAAAACGCAGTGAAACCTAAAAATTCAAACTCTTCCTGCAAACGAATGCTTCAATGTAGGAGAACGAAACTTGGGCATCCAAGTTTGATTGGTGTACTGCTCATTACTTGAAGTTATCATGAAGGTCGGATGAAAAAATACATTGAGATTTCAGGAGATGGTAGTTTTTTGGAAGCTTAACAATGCCTTTCATTGAAAGTGTTATTCGCCAGTCTCTGCTTAAGGCTACATCAAGAGGAAACAAACTTTAGGGATAGAACGTAGAACTACTTTATTGTGTCAAGTTTCAAGAAGCTACCACAAACCGTGTTTGATTTAGAGTTCGAAATGCATCTGTCAATATAGGAGAAAACAGAGTGAAACCTAAAAATTCAAACTGTTCCTGCAAACGAATGCTTCAACATAGGAGAACGAAACTTGGGCATCCAAGTTTGATTGGTGTACTGCTCATTACTTGAAAGTATCATGAAGTTCGGAAGAAAAAATATATGTTTTGATTTCAGGAGACTGTAGTTTTTTGGCAGCCTACCAACGCCTTTCATTGAATGAGTTATTCGCCAGTCTCTGCTTAAGGCTACATCAAGAGGAAACAAACCTTAGACATAGAACGTAGAACTACTGTATTGTGTCAAGTTTCAAGAAGCTACCACAAACCGTGTTTGATTTAGAGTTCTAACTGCATCTGTCAATATAGAAGAAAACGCAGGGAAACCTAAAAATTCAAACTCTTCCTGCAAACGAATGCTTCAACCTAGGAGAACGAAACTTGGGCATCCAAGTTTGATTGGTGTACTGCTCATTACTAGAAGTTATCATGAAGGTCGGAAGAAAAAATATATGTTGTGATTTCAGGAGACTGTAGTTTTTTGGCAGCCTACCATCGCCTTTCATTGAATGAGTTATTCGCCAGTCTCTGCTTAAGGCTACATCAAGAGGAAACAAACCTTAGAGTTAGAACGTAGAACTACTGTATTCTGTCTAGTTTCAAAAGGCTAGCACAAACTGTGTTTGTTTTAGAGTTCTAACTGCATCTGTCAATATAGAAGAAAACGCAGTGAAACCTAAAAATTCAAACTGTTCCTGCAAACGAATGCTTCAACCTAGGAGAACGAAACATGGACATCCAAGTTTGATTGGTGTACTGCTCATTACTTGAAAGTATCATGAAGGTCGGAAGAAAAAATATATGTTGTGATTTCAGGAGACTGTAGTTTTTTGGCAGCCTACCAACGCCTTTCATTGAATGAGTTATTCGCCAGTCTCTGCTTAAGGCTACATCAAGAGGAAACAAACCTTAGAGATAGAACGTAGAACTACTGTATTGTGTCAAGTTTCAAGAAGCTACCACAAACCGTGTTTGATTTAGATTTCTAACTGCATCTGTCAATATAGGAGAAAACGCAGTGAAACCTGAAAATTCAAACTGTTCCTGCAAACGAGTGCTTCAACCTAGGAGAACGAAACTTGGGCATCCAAGTTTGATTGGTGTACTGCTCATTACTTGAAAGTATCATGAAGGTCGGAAGAAAAAATATATGTTGTGATTTCAGGAGACTGTAGTTTTTTGGCAGCCTACCAACGCCTTTCATTGAATGAGTTATTCGCCAGTCTCTGCTTAAGGCTACATCAAGAGGAAACAAACCTTAGAAATAGAACGTAGAAACTGTATTGTGTCAAGTTTCAAGAAGCTACCACAATCCGTGTTTGATTTAGAGTTCTAACTGCATCTGTCAATATAGGAGAAAACGCAGGGAAACCTAAAAATTCAAACTGTTCCTGCAAACGAATGCTTCAACCTAGGAGAACGAAACTTGGACATCCAAGTTTGATTGGTGTACTGCTCATTACTTGAAAGTATCATGAAGGTCGGAAGAAAAAATATATGTTGTGATTTCAGGAGACTGTAGTTTTTTGGCAGCCTACCAACGCCTCTCATTGAATGAGTTATTCGCCAGTCTCTGCTTAAGGCTACATCAAGAGGAAACAAACCTTAAAGATAGAACGAGAACTAATGTATTGTGTCAAGTTTCAAGAAGCTACCACAAACCGTGTTTAATTTAGAGTTCTAACTGCATCTGTCAATATAGAAGAAAACGCAGTGAAACCTAAAAATTCAAACTGTTCCTGCAAACGAATGCTTCAACCTAGGAGAACGAAACTTGGGCATCCAAGGTTGATTGGTGTACTGCTCATTACTTGAGGTTATCATGAAGGTCGGATGAAAAAATATACATTGAGATTTCAGGAGATGGTAGCTTTTTGGAAGCTTAACAATGCCTTTCATTGAAAGTGTTATTCGCCAGTCTCTGCTTAGGGCTACATCAAGAGGAAACAAACCTTAGAGATAGAACGTAGAACTACTGTATTGTGTCAAGTTTCAAGAAGCTACCACAAACCGTGTTTGATTTAGAGTTCTAACTGCATCTGTCACTATAGAAGAAAACGCAGTGAAACCTAACAATTCAAACTCTTCCTGCAAACGAATGCTTCAACCTAGGAGAACGAAACATGGACATCGAATTTCGATTGTAGTACTGCTCATTACTTGAAAGTATCATGAAGTTCGGAAAAAAAAATATATGTTGTGAATTCAGGAGATGGTAGTTTTTTGAAAGCTTAACAATGCCTTTCATTGAATGTGTTATTCGCCAGTCTCTGCTTAAGGCTACATCAAGAGGAAACAAACCTTAGAGTTAGAACGTAGAACTACTGTATTGTGTCAAGTTTCAAGAGGCTAGAACAAACCGTGTTTGATTTAGAGTTCTAACTGCATCTGTCAATATAGAAGAAAACGCAGAGCAACCTAAAAATTCAAACTCTTCCTGCAAACGAATGCTTCAACCTAGGAGAACGAAACTTGGGCATCCAAGTTTGATTGGTGTACTGCTCATTACTTGAAGTTATCATGAAGGTCGGAAGAAAAAATATATGTTGTGATTTCAGGAGACTGTAGTTTTTAGGCAGCCTACCAACGCCTTTCATTGAATGAGTTATTCGCCATTCTCTGCTTAAGGCTACATCAAGAGGAAACAAACCTTAGAGATAGAACATAGAACTACTGTATTGTGTCAAGTTTCAAGAAGCTAGCACAAACCGTGTTTGATTTAGAGTTCTAACTGCATCTGTCAATATAGAAGAAAACGAAGTGAAACCTAAAAATTCAAACTGTTCCTGCAAACGAATGCTTCAACCTAGGAGAACGAAACTTGGGCATCCAAGGTTGATTGGTGTACTGCTCATTACTTGAAGTTATCATGAAGGTCGGATGAAAAAATATACATTGAGATTTCAGGAGATGGTAGTTTTTTGGAAGCTTAACAATGCCTTTCATTGAAAGTGTTATTCGAAAGTCTCTGCTTAAGGCTACATCAAGAGGAAACAAAACTTAGAGATAGAACGTAGAACTACTGTATTTTGTCAAGTTTCAAGAAGCTACCACAAACCGTGTTTGATTTAGAGTTCTAACTGCATCTGTCACTATAGAAGAAAACGGAGTGAAACCTAAAAATTCAAACTCTTCCTGCAAACGAATGCTTCAAACTAGGAGAACGAAACTTGGACATCCAATTTCGATTGTAGTACTGCTCATTACTTGAAAGTATCATGAAGTTCGGAAGAAAAAATATATGTTGTGAATTCAGGAGAAGGTAGTTTTTTGAAAGCTTAACAATGCCTTTCATTGAATGTGTTATTCGCCAGTCTCTGCTTAAGGCTACATCAAGAGGAAACAAACATTAGAGTTAGAACGTAGAACTACTGTATTTTGTCAAGTTTCAAGAGGCTAGCACAAACCGTGTTTGATTTAGAGTTCTAACTGCATCTGTCAATATAGAAGAAAACGCAGTGCAACCTAAAAATTCAAACTCTTCCTGCAAACGAATGCTTCAACCTAGGAGAACGAAACTTGGGCATCCAAGTTTGATTGGTGTACTGCTCATTACTTGAAGTTATCATGAAGGTCGGAAGAAAAAATATAGGTTGTGATTTCAGGAGACTGTAGTTTTTTGGCAGCCTACCAACGCCTTTCATTGAATGAGTTATTCGCCAGTCTCTGCTTAAGGCTACATCAAGAGGAAACAAACCTTAGAGTTAGAACGTAGAACTACTGTATTGTGTCTAGATTCAAAAGGCTAGCACAAACCGTGTTTGTTTTAAAGTTCTAACTGCATCTGTCAATATAGAAGAAAACGCAGTGAAACCTAAAAATTCAAACTGTTCCTGCAAACGAATGCTTCAACCTAGGAGAACGAAACATGGATATCCAAGTTTGATTGGTGTACTGCTCATTACTTGAAAGTATCATGAAGGTCGGAAGAAAAAATATATGATGTGATTTCAGGAGACTGTAGTTTTTTGGAAGCCTACCAACGCCTTTCATTGAATGAGTTATTCGCCAGTCTCTGCTTAAGGCTACATCAAGAGGAAACAAACCTTAGAGACAGAACGTAGAACTACTGTATTGTGTCAAGTTTCAAGAAGCTACCACAAACCGTGTTTGATTTAGAGTTCTAACTGCATCTGTCAATATAGGAGAAAACGCAGTGAAACCTGAAAATTCAAACTGTTCCTGCAAACGAGTGCTTCAACCTAGGAGAACGAAACTTTGGCATCCAAGTTTGATTGGTGTACTGCTCATTACTTGAAAGTATCATGAGGTCGGAAGAAAAAATATATGTTGTGATTTCAGGAGACTGTAGTTTTTTGGCAGCCTACCAACGCCTTACATTGAATGAGTTATTCTCCAGTCTCTGCTTAAGGCTACATCAAGAGGAAACAAACCTTAGAGATAGAACGTAGAACTACTGTATTGTGTCAAGTTTCAAGAAGCTACCACAAACCGTGTTTGATTTAGAGTTCTAACTGCATCTGTCAATATAGGAGAAAACGCAGGGAAACCTAAAAATTCAAACTGTTCCTGCAAACGAATGCTTCAACCTAGGAGAACGAAACTTGGACATCCAAGTTTGATTGGTGTACTGCTCATTACTTGAAATTATCATGAAGGTCGGAAGAAAAAATATATGTTGTGATTTCAGGAGACTGTACTTTTTTGGCAGCCTACCAACGCCTTTCATTGAATGAGTTATTCGCCAGTCTCTGCTTAAGGCTACATCAAGAGGAAACAAACCTTAGAGTTAGAACGTAGAACTACTGTATTGTGTCTAGTTTCAAGAGGCTAGCACAAACCGTGCTTGATTTAGAGTTCTAACTGCATCTGTCAATATAGAAGAAAACGCAGTGAAACCTAAAAATTCAAAATTCTCCTGCAAACGAATGCTTCAACCTAGCAGAACGAAACATGGACATCCAAGTTTGATTGGTGTACTGCTCATTACTTGAAAGTATCATGAAGTTCGGAAGAAAAAATATATGTTGTGATTTCAGGAGATGGTAGTTTTTTGAAAACTTAACAATGCCTTTCATTGAATGTGTTATTCGCCAGTCTCTGCTTAAGGCTACATCAAGAGGAAACAAACCTTAGAGTTAGAACGTAGAACTACTGTATTGTGTCAAGTTTCAAGAGGCTAGCACAAACCGTGTTTGATTTAGAGTTCTAACTGCATCTGTCAATATAGAAGAAAACGCAGTGCAACCTAAAAATTCAAACTCTTCCTGCAAACGAATGCTTCAACCTAGGAGAACGAAACTTCGGCATCCAAGTTTGATTGGTGTACTGCTCATTACTTGAAGTTATCATGAAGGTCGGAAGAAAAAATATATGTTGTGATTTCAGGAGACTGTAGTTTTTTGGCGGCCTACCGACGCCTTTCATTGAATGAGTTATTCGCCAGTCTCTGCTTAAGGCTACATCAAGAGGAAACAAAACTTAGAGATAGAATGTAGAACTACTGTATTGTGTCAAGTTTCAAGAAGCTACCACAAACCGTGTTTGATTTAGAGTTCTAACTGCATCTGTCAATATAGGAGAAAACGCAGGGAAACCTAAAAATTCAAACTGTTCCTGCAAACGAATGCTTCAACCTAGGAGAACGAAACTTGGACATCCAAGTTTGATTGGTGTACTGGTCATTTCTTGAAAGTATCATGAAGGTCGGAAGAAAAAATATATGTTGTGATTTCAGGAGACTAGTTTTTTGGCAGCCTAACAATGCCTTTCATTGAATGAGTTATTCGCCAGTCTCTGCTTAAGGCTACATCAAAAGGAAACAAACCTTAGAGATAGAACGTAGAACTACTGTATTGTGTCAAGTTTCAAGAAGCTAGCACAAACCGTGTTTGATTTAGAGTTCTAACTGCATCTGTCAATATAGAAGAAAACGCAGTGAAACCTAAAAATTCAAACTGTTCCTGCAAACGAATGCTTCAACCTAGGAGAACGAAACTTGGACATCCAAGTTTCATTGGTGTACTGCTCATTACTTGAAAGTATCATGAAGGTCGGAAGAAAAAATATATGTTGTGATTTCAGGAGACTGTAGTTTTCTGGCAGCCTACCAACGCCTTTCATTGAATGAGTTATTCGCCAGTCTCTGCTTAAGGCTACATCAAGAGGAAACAAACCTTAGAGATAGAACGTAGAACTACTGTATTGTGTCAAGTTTCAAGAAGCTACCACAAACCGTGATTAATTTAGAGTTCTAACTGCATCTGTCAATATAGGAGAAAACGCAGTGAAACCTAAAAATTCAAACTCTTCCTGCAAACGAATGCTTCAACCTAGGAGAACGAAACTTGGGCATCCAAGTTTGATTGGTGTACTTCTCATTACTTGAAGTTATCATGAAGGTCGGATGAAAAAATATACATTGAGATTTCAGGAGATGGTAGTTTTTTGGAAGCTTAACAACGCCTTTCATTGAAAGTGTTATTCGCCAGTCTCTGCTTAAGGCTACATCAAGAGAAAACAAACCTTAGGGATAGAACGTAGAACTACTTTATTGTGTCAAGTTTCAAGAAGCTACCACAAACCGTGTTTGATTTAGAGTTCGAACTGCATCTGTCAATATAGGAGCAAACAGAGTGAAACCTAAAAATTCAAACTGTACCTGCAAACGAATGCTTCAACATAGGAGAACGAAACTTGGGCATCCAAGTTTGATTGGTGTACTGCTCATTACTTGAAAGTATCATGAAGGTTGGAAGAAAAAATATATGTTTTGATTTCAGGAGACTGTCGTTTTTTGGCAGCCTACCAACGCCTTTCATTGAATGAGTTATTCGCCAGTCTCTGCTTAAGGCTACATCAAGAGGAAACAATCCTTAGAGTTAGAACGTAGAACTACTGTATTGTGTCAAGTTTCAAGAAGCTACCACAAACCGTGTTTAATTTAGAGTTCTAACTGTATCTGTCAATATAGGAGAAAACGCAGTGAAACCTAAAAATTCAAACTGTTCCTGCAAAGGAATGCTTCAACCTAGGAGAACGAAACTTGGGCACCCAAGTTTGATTGGTGTACTGCTCATTACTTGAAGTTATCATGAAGGTCGGAAGAAAAAATATATGTTGTGATTTCAGGAGACTGTAGTTTTTTGGCAGCCTAACAATGCCTTTCATTGAATGAGTTATTCGCCAGTCTCTGCTTAAGGCTACATCAAGAGGAAACAAACCTTAGAGATAGAACGTAGAACTACTGTATTGTGTCAAGTTTCAAGAAGCTAGCACAAACCGTGTTTGATTTAGAGTTCTAACTGCATCTGTCAATATAGAAGAAAACGCAGTGAAACCTAAAAATTCAAACTGTTCCTGCAAACAAATACTTCAACCTAGGAGAACGAAACTTGGACATCCAAGTTTGATTGGTGTACTGCACATTACTTGAAAGTATCATGAAGGTCGGAAGAAAAAATGTATGTTGTGATTTCAGGAGACTGTATTTTTTTTGGCAGCCTACCAACGCCTTTCATTGAATGAGTTATTCGCCAGTCTCTGCTTAAGGCTACATCAAGAGGAAACAAACCTTAGAGTTAGAACGTAGAACTACTGTATTGTGTCAAGTTTCAAGAAGCTAGCACAAACCGTGTTTGATTTAGAGTTCTAACTGCATCTGTCAATATAGAAGAAAACGCAGTGAAACCTAAAAATTCAAACTGTTCCTGCAAACGAGTGCTTCAACCTAGGAGAACGAAACTTGGACATCCAAGTTTGATTGGTGTACTGCTCATTACTTGAAAGTATCATGAAGTTCAGAAGAAAAAATATATGTTGTGATTTCAGGAGATGGTAGTTTTATGGAAGCTTAACAATGACTTTCATTGAATGTGTTATTCGCCAGTCTCTGCTTAAGGCTACATCAAGAGGAAACAAACCTTAGATATAAAACGTAGAACTACTGTATTGTGTCAAGTTTCAAGAAGCTACCACAAACCGTGTTTGATTTAGAGTTCTAACTGCATCTGTCAATATAGGAGAAAACGCAGTGAAACCTAAAAATTCAAACTGTTCCTGCAAACGAATGCTTCAACCTAGGTGAACGAAACTTGGGCATCCACGTTTGATTGGTGTACTGCTCATTACTTGAAGTTATCATGAAGGTCGGATGAAAAAATATACATTGAGATTTCAGGAGATGGTAGTTTTTTGGAAGCTTAACAATGCCTTTCATTGAAAGTGTTATTCGCCAGTCTCTGCTTAAGGCTACATCAAGAGGAAACAAACCTTAGTAATAGAACTTAGAACTACTTTATTGTGTCAAGTTTCAAGAAGGTACCACAAACCGTGTTTGATTTAGAGTTCTAACTGCATCTGTCACTATAGAAGAAAACGCAGTGAAACCTAAAAATTCAAACTGTTCCTTCAAACGAATGCTTCAACCTAGGAGAACGAAACTTGGACATCCAAGTTTGATTGGTGTACTGCTCATTACTTGAAAGTATCATGAAGTTCGGAAGAAAAAATATATGTTGTGATTTCAGGAGATGGTAGTTTTTTGAAAACTTAACAATGCCTTTCATTGAATGTGTTATTCGCCAGTCTCTGCTTAAGGCTACATCAAGAGGAAACAAACCTTAGAGTTAGAACGTAGAACTACTGTATTGTGTCAAGTTTCAAGAGGCTAGCACAAACCGTGTTTGATTTAGAGTTCTAACTGCATCTGTCAATATAGAAGAAAACGCAGTGCAACCTAAAAATTCAAACTCTTCCTGCAAACGAATGCTTCAACCTAGGAGAACGAAACTTCGGCATCCAAGTTTGATTGGTGTACTGCTCATTACTTGAAGTTATCATGAAGGTCGGAAGAAAAAATATATGTTGTGATTTCAGGAGACTGTAGTTTTTTGGCAGCCTACCAACGCCTTTCATTGAATGAGTTATTCGCCAGTCTCTGCTTAAGGCTACATCAAGAGGAAACAAACCTTCGAGTTAGAACGTAGAACTACTGTATTGTGTCAAGTTTCAAGAAGCTACCACAAACCGTGTTTGATTTAGAGTTCTAACTGCATCTGTCAATATAGGAGAAAACGCAGTGAAACCTGAAAATTCAAACTGTTCCTGCAAATGAGTGCTTCAACCTAGGAGAACGAAACTTGGGCATCCAAGTTTGATTGGTGTACTGCTCATTACTTGAAAGTATCATGAATTTCGGAAGAAAAAATATATGTTGTGATTTCAGGAGACTGTAGTTTTTTGGCAGCCTACCAACGCCTTTCATTGAATGAGTTATTCGCCAGTCGCAGCTTAAGGCTACATCAAGAGGAAACAAACCTTAGAGATAGAACGTAGAACTACTGTATTGTGTCAAGTTTCAAGAAGCTACCACAAACCGTGTTTGATTTAGAGTTCTAACTGCATCTGTCAATATAGGAGAAAACGCAGGGAAACCTAAAAATTCAAACTGTTCCTGCAAAGGAATGCTTCAAACTAGGAGAACGAAACTTGGACATCCAAGTTTGATTGGTGTACTGCTCATTACTTGAAAGTATCATGAAGTTCGGAAGAAAAAATATATGTTGTGATTTCAGGAGATGGTAGTTTTTTGAAAACTTAACAATGCCTTTCATTGAATGTGTTATTCGCCAGTCTCTGCTTAAGGCTACATCAAGAGGAAACAAACCTTAGATTTAGAACGTAGAACTACTGTATTGTGTCTAGTTTCAAGAGGCTAGCACAAACCGTGTTTGTTTTAGAGTTCTAACTGCATCTGTCAATATAGAAGAAAACGCAGTGAAACCTAAAAATTCAAACTTCTCCTGCAAACGAATGCTTCAACCTAGGAGAACGAAACATGGACATCCAAGTTTGATTGGTGTACTGCTCATTACTTGAAAGTATCATGAAGGTCGGAAGAAAAAATATATGTTGTGATTTCAGGAGACTGTAGTTTTTTGGCAGCCTACCAACGCCTTTCATTTAATGAGTTATTCGCCAGTCTCTGCTTAAGGCTACATCAAGAGGAAACAAACCTTAGAGATAGAACGTAGAACTACTGTATTGTGTCAAGTTTCAAGAAGCTACCACAAACCGTGTTTAATTTAGAGTTCTAACTGCAACTGTCAATATAGGAGAAAACGCAGTGAAACCTAAAAATTCAAACTCTTCCTGCAAACGAATGCTTCAACCTAGGAGAACGAAACTTGGGCATCCAAGTTTGATTGGTGTACTTCTCATTACTTGAAGTTATCATGAAGGTCGGATGAAAAAATATACATTGAGATTTCAGGAGATGGTAGTTTTTTGGAAGCTTAACAACGCCTTTCATTGAAAGTGTTATTCGCCAGTCTCTGCTTAAGGCTACATCAAGAGGAAACAAACCTTAGGGATAGAACGTAGAACTACTTTATTGTGTCAAGTTTCAAGAAGCTACCACAAACCGTGTTTGATTTAGAGTTCTAACTGCATCTGTCACTATAGAAGAAAACGCAGTGAAACCTAACAATTCAAACTCTTCCTGCAAACGAATGCTTCAACATAAAAGAACGAAACTTGGGCATCCAAGTTTGATTGGTGTACTGCTCATTACTTGAAAGTATCATGAAGGTCGGAAGAAAAAATATATGTTTTGATTTCATGAGACTGTCGTTTTTTGGCAGCCTACCAACGCCTTTCATTGAATGAGTTATTCGCCAGTCTCTGCTTAAGGCTACATCAAGAGGAAACAAACCTTAGAGTTAGAACGTAGAACTACTGTATTGTGTCAAGTTTCAAGAAGCTACCACAAACCGTGTTTAATTTAGAGTTCTAACTGTATCTGTCAATATAGGAGAAAACGCAGTGAAACCTAAAAATTCAAACTGTTCCTGCAAAGGAATGCTTCAACGTAGGAGAACGAAACTTGGGCACCCAAGTTTGATTGGTGTACTGCCCATTACTTGAAGTTATCATGAAGGTCGGAAGAAAAAATATATGTTGTGATTTCAGGAGACTGTAGTTTTTTGGCAGCCTAACAATGCCTTTCATTGAATGAGTTATTCGCCAGTGTCTGCTTAAGGCAACATCAAGATAAAACAAAACTTAGGGAGAGAACGTAGAACTACTGTATTGTGTCAAGTTTCAAGAAGCTACCACAAACCGTGTTTGATTTAGAGTTCTAACTGCATCTGTCAATATAGAAGAAAACGCAGTGAAACCTAAAAATTCAAACTGTTCCTGCAAACGAATGCTTCAACCTAGGAGAACGAAACTTGGACATCCAAGTTTGATTGGTGTACTGCTCATTACTTGAAAGTATCATGAAGTTCGGAAGAAAAAATATATGTTGTGATTTCAGGAGATGGTAGTTTTTTGAAAACTTAACAATGCCTTTCATTGAATGTGTTATTCGCCAGTCTCTGCTTAAGGCTACATCAAGAGGAAACAAACCTTATAGTTAGAACGTAGAACTACTGTATTGTGTCAAGTTTCAAGAGGCTAGCACAAACCGTGTTTGATTTAGAGTTCTAACTGCATCTGTCAATATAGAAGAAAACGCAGTGCAACCTAAAAATTCAAACTCTTCCTACAAACGAATGCTTCAACCTAGGAGAACGAAACTTCAGCATCCAAGTTTGATTGGTGTACTGCTCATTACTTGAAGTTATCATGAAGGTCGGAAGAAAAAATATATGTTGTGATTTCAGGAGACTGTAGTTTTTTGGCAGCCTACCGACGCCTTTCATTGAATGAGTTATTCGCCAGTCTCTGCTTAAGGCTACATCAAGAGGAAACAAAACTTAGAGAGAGAACGTAGAACTACTGTATTGTGTCAAGTTTCAAGAAGCTACCACAAACCGTGTTTGATTTAGAGTTCTAACTGCATCTGTCAATATAGGAGAAAACGCAGGGAAACCTAAAAATTCAAACTGTTTTTGCAAACGAATGCTTCAACCTAGGAGAACGAAACTTGGACATCCAAGTTTGATTGGTGTACTGGTCATTACTTGAAAGTATCATGAAGGTCGGAAGAAAAAATATATGTTGTGATTTCAGGAGACTAGTTTTTTGGCAGCCTAACAATGCCTTTCATTGAATGAGTTATTCTCCAGTCTCTGCTTAAGGCTACATCAAAAGGAAACAAACCTTAGAGATAGAACGTAGAACTACTGTATTGTGTCAAGTTTCAAGAAGCTAGCACAAACCGTGTTTGATTTAGAGTTCTAACTGCATCTGTCAATATAGAAGAAAACGCAGTGAAACCTAAAAATTCAAACTGTTCCTGCAAACGAATGCTTCAACCTAGGAGAACGAAACTTGGACATCCAAGTTTGATTGGTGTACTGCTCATTACTTGAAAGTATCATGAAGGTCGGAAGAAAAAATATATGTTGTGATTTCAGGAGACTGTAGTTTTTTGGCAGCCTACCAACGCATTTCATTGAATGAGTTATTCGCCAGTCTCTGCTTAAGGCTACATCAAGAGGAAACAAACCTTAGAGATAGAACGTAGAACTACTGTATTGTGTCAAGTTTCAAGAAGCTACCACAACCGTGTTTAATTTAGAGTTCTAACTGCATCTGTCAATATAGGAGAAAACGCAGTGAAACCTAAAAATTCAAACTCTTCCTGCAAACGAATGCTTCAACCTAGGAGAACGAAACTTGGGCATCCAAGTTTGATTGGTGTACTTCTCATTACTTGAAGTTATCATGAAGGTCGGATGAAAAAATATACATTGAGATTTCAGGAGATGGTAGTTTTTTGGAAGCTTAACAACGCCTTTCATTGAAAGTGTTATTCGCCAGTCTCTGCTTAAGGCTACATCAAGAGGAAACAAACCTTAGGGATAGAACGTAGAACTACTTTATTGTGTCAAGTTTCAAGAAGCTACCACAAACCGTGTTTGATTTAGAGTTCGAACTGCATCTGTCAATATAGGAGCAAACAGAGTGAAACCTAAAAATTCAAACTGTACCTGCAAACGAATGCTTCAACATAGGAGAACGAAACTTGGGCATCCAAGTTTGATTGGTGTACTGCTCATTACTTGAAAGTATCATGAAGGTTGGAAGAAAAAATATAAGTTTTGATTTCAGGAGACTGTCGTTTTTTGGCAGCCTACCAACGCCTTTCATTGAATGAGTTATTCGCCAGTCTCTGCTTAAGGCTACATCAAGAGGAAACAATCCTTAGAGTTAGAACGTAGAACTACTGTATTGTGTCAAGTTTCAAGAAGCTACCACAAACCGTGTTTAATTTAGAGTTCTAACTGTATCTGTCAATATAGGAGAAAACGCAGTGAAACCTAAAAATTCAAACTGTTCCTGCAAAGGAATGCTTCAACCTAGGAGAACGAAACTTGGGCACCCAAGTTTGATTGGTGTACTGCTCATTACTTGAAGTTATCATGAAGGTCGGAAGAAAAAATATATGTTGTGATTTCAGGAGACTGTAGTTTTTTGGCAGCCTAACAATGCCTTTCATTGAATGAGTTATTCGCCAGTCTCTGCTTAAGGCTACATCAAGAGGAAACAAACCTTAGAGATAGAACGTAGAACTACTGTATTGTGTCAAGTTTCAAGAAGCTAGCACAAACCGTGTTTGATTTAGAGTTCTAACTGCATCTGTCAATATAGAAGAAAACGCAGTGAAACCTAAAAATTCAAACTGTTCCTGCAAACAAATACTTCAACCTAGGAGAACGAAACTTGGACATCCAAGTTTGATTGGTGTACTGCACATTACTTGAAAGTATCATGAAGGTCGGAAGAAAAAATGTATGTTGTGATTTCAGGAGACTGTAGTTTTTTGGCAGCCTAACAACGCCTTTCATTGAATGAGTTATTCGCCAGTCTCTGCTTAAGGCTACATCAAGAGGAAACAAACCTTAGAGTTAGAACGTAGAACTACTGTATTGTGTCAAGTTTCAAGAAGCTAGCACAAACCGTGTTTGATTTAGAGTTCTAACTGCATCTGTCAATATAGAAGAAAACGCAGTGAAACCTAAAAATTCAAACTGTTCCTGCAAACGAATGCTTCAACCTAGGAGAACGAAACTTGGACATCCAAGTTTGATTGGTGTACTGCTCATTACTTGAAAGTATCATGAAGTTCAGAAGAAAAAATATATGTTGTGATTTCAGGAGATGGTAGTTTTTTGGAAGCTTAACAATGACTTTCATTGAATGTGTTATTCGCCAGTCTCTGCTTAAGGCTACATCAAGAGGAAACAAACCTTAGATATAAAACATAGAACTACTGTATTGTGTCAAGTTTCAAGAAGCTACCACAAACCGTGTTTGATTTAGAGTTCTAACTGCATCTGTCAATATAGGAGAAAACGCAGTGAAACCTAAAAATTCAAACTGTTCCTGCAAACGAATGCTTCAACCTAGGTGAACGAAACTTGGGCATCCACGTTTGATTGGTGTACTGCTCATTACTTGAAGTTATCATGAAGGTCGGATGAAAAAATATACATTGAGATTTCAGGAGATGGTAGTTTTTTGGAAGCTTAACAATGCCTTTCATTGAAAGTGTTATTCGCCAGTCTCTGCTTAAGGCTACATCAAGAGGAAACAAACCTTAGGGATAGAACTTAGAACTACTTTATTGTGTCAAGTATCAAGAAGGTACCACAAACCGTGTTTGATTTAGAGTTCTAACTGCATCTGTCAGTATAGAAGAAAACGCAGTGAAACCTAAAAATTCAAACTGTTCCTTCAAACGAATGCTTCAACCTAGGAGAACGAAACTTGGACATCCAAGTTTGATTGGTGTACTGCTCATTACTTGAAAGTATCATGAAGTTCGGAAGAAAAAATATATGTTGTGATTTCAGAAGATGGTAGTTTTTTGAAAACTTAACAATGCCTTTCATTGAATGTGTTATTCGCCAGTCTCTGCTTAAGGCTACATCAAGAGGAAACAAACCTTAGAGTTAGAACGTAGAACTACTGTATTGTGTCAAGTTTCAAGAGGCTAGCACAAACCGTGTTTGATTTAGAGTTCTAACTGCATCTGTCAATATAGAAGAAAACGCAGTGCAACCTAAAAATTCAAACTCTTCCTGAAAACGAATGCTTCAACCTAGGAGAACGAAACTTCGGCATCCAAGTTTGATTGGTGTACTGCTCATTACTTGAAGTTATCATGAAGGTCGGAAGAAAAAATATATGTTGTGATTTCAGGAGACTGTAGTTTTTTGGCAGCCTACCAACGCCTTTCATTGAATGAGTTATTCGCCAGTCTCTGCTTAAGGCTACATCAAGAGGAAACAAACCTTCGAGTTAGAACGTAGAACTACTGTATTGTGTCAAGTTTCAAGAAGCTACCACAAACCGTGTTTGATTTAGAGTTCTAACTGCATCTGTCAATATAAGAGAAAACGCAGTGAAACCTAAAAATTCAAACTGTTCCTGCAAACGAGTGCTTCAACCTAGGAGAACGAAACTTGGGCATCCAAGTTTGATTGGTGTACTGCTCATTACTTGAAATTATCATGAAGGTCGGAAGAAAAAATATATGTTGTGATTTCAGGAGACTGTAGTTTTTTGGCAGCCTACCAACGCCTTTCATTGAATGAGTTATTCGCCAGTCGCAGCTTAAGGCTACATCAAGAGGAAACAAACCTTAGAGATAGAACGTAGAACTACTGTATTGTGTCAAGTTTCAAGAAGCTACCACAAACCGTGTTTGATTTAGAGTTCTAACTGCATCTGTCAATATAGGAGAAAACGCAGGGAAACCTAAAAATTCAAACTGTTCCTGCAAAGGAATGCTTCAACCTAGGAGAACGAAACTTGGACATCCAAGTTTGATTGGTGTACTGCTCATTACTTGAAAGTATCATGAAGTTCGGAAGAAAAAATATATGTTGTGATTTCAGGAGATGGTAGTTTTTTGAAAACTTAACAATGCCTTTCATTGAATGTGTTATTCGCCAGTCTCTGCTTAAGGCTACATCAAGAGGAAACAAACCTTAGAGTTAGAACGTAGAACTACTGTATTGTGTCTAGTTTCAAGAGGATAGCACAAACCGTGTTTGTTTTAGAGTTCTAACTGCATCTGTCAATATAGGAGAAAACGCAGTGAAACCTAAAAATTCAAACTGTTCCTGCAAACGAATGCTTCAACCTAGGAGAACGAAACTTGGGCATCCAAGGTTGATTGGTGTACTGCTCATTACTTGAAGTTATCATGAAGGTCGGATGAAAAAATATACATTGAGATTTCAGGAGATGGTAGTTTTTTGGAAGCTTAACAATGCCTTTCATTGAAAGTGTTATTCGCCAGTCTCTGCTTAAGGCTACATCAAGAGGAAACAAACCTTAGGGATAGAACGTAGAACTACTTTATTGTGTCAAGTTTCAAGAAGCTACCACAAACCGTGTTTGATTTAGAGTTCGAACTGCATCTGTCAATATAGGAGCAAACAGAGTGAAACCTAAAAATTCAAACTGTTCCTGCAAACGAATGCTTCAACATAGGAGAACGAAACTTGGGCATCCAAGTTTGATTGGTGTACTGCTCATTACTTGAAAGTATCATGAAGGTCGGAAGAGAAAATATATGTTATGATTTCAGGAGACTGTAGTTTTTTGGCAGCCTACCAACGCCTTTCATTGAATGAGTTATTCGCCAGTCTCTGCTTAAGGCTACATCAAGAGGAAACAAACCTTAGAGATAGAACGTAGAACTACTGTATTGTGTCAAGTTTCAAGAAGCTACCACAAACCGTGTTTAATTTAGAGTTCTAACTGCATCTGTCAATATAGGAGAAAACGCAGGGAAACCTAAAAATTCAAACTCTTCCTGCAAACGAATGCTTCAACCTAGGAGAACGAAACTTGGGCATCCAAGTTTGATTGGTGTACTTCTCATTACTTGAAGTTATCATGAAGGTCGGATGAAAAAATATACATTGAGATTTCAGGAGATGGTAGTTTTTTGGAAGCTTAACAACGCCTTTCATTGAAAGTGTTATTCGCCAGTCTCTGCTTAAGGCTACATCAAGAGGAAACAAACCTTAGGGATAGAACGTAGAACTACTTTATTGTGTCAAGTTTCAAGAAGCTAGCACAAACCGTGTTTGATTTAGAGTTCGAACTGCATCTGTCAATATAGGAGCAAACAGAGTGAAAGGTAAAAATTCAAACTGTTCCTGCAAACGAATGCTTCAACATAGGAGAACGAAACTTGGGCATCCAAGTTTGATTGTAGTACTGCTCATTACTTGAAAGTATCATGAATGTCGGAAGAAAAAATATATGTTTTGATTTCAGGAGACTGTCGTTTTTTGGCAGCCTACCAACGCCTTTCATTGAATGAGTTATTCGCCAGTCTCTGCTTAAGGCTACATCAAGAGGAAACAAACCTTAGAGTTAGAACGTAGAACTACTGTATTGTGTCAAGTTTCAAGAAGCTACCACAAACCGTGTTTAATTTAGAGTTCTAACTGTATCTCTCAATATAGGAGAAAACGCAGTGAAACCTAAAAATTCAAACTGTTCCTGCAAAGGAATGCTTCAACCTAGGAGAACGAAACATGGGCACCCAAGTTTGATTGGTGTACTGCTCATTACTTGAAGTTATCATGAAGGTCGGAAGAAAAAATATATGTTGTGATTTCAGGAGACTGTAGTTTTTTGGCAGCCTAACAATGCCTTTCATTGAATGAGTTATTCGCCAGTCTCTGCTTAAGGCTACATCAAGAGGAAACAAACCTTAGAGATAGAACGTAGAACTACTGTATTGTGTCAAGTTTCAAGAAGCTAGCACAAACCGTGTTTGATTTAGAGTTCTAACTGCATCTGTCAATATAGAAGAAAACGCAGTGAAACCTAAAAATTCAAACTGTTCCTGCAAACGAATGCTTCAACCTAGGAGAACGAAACTTGGACATCCAAGTTTGATTGGTGTACTGCACATTACTTGAAAGTATCATGAAGGTCGGAAGAAAAAATGTATGTTGTGATTTCAGGAGACTGTAGTTTTTTTGGCAACCTACCAACGCCTTTCATTGAATGAGTTATTCGCCAGTCTCTGCTTAAGACTACATCAAGAGGAAACAAACCTTAGAGTTAGAACGTAGAACTACTGTATTGTGTCAAGATTCAAGAAGCTAGCACAAACCGTGTTTGATTTAGAGTTCTAACTGCATCTGTCAATATAGAAGAAAACGCAGTGAAACCTAAAAATTCAAACTGTTCCTGCAAACGAATGCTTCAACCTAGGAGAACGAAACTTGGACATCCAAGTTTGATTGGTGTACTGCTCATTACTTGAAAGTATCATGAAGTTCAGAAGAAAAAATATATGTTGTGATTTCAGGAGATGGTAGTTTTTTGGAAGCTTAACAATGACTTTCATTGAATGTGTTATTCGCCAGTCTCTGCTTAAGGCTACATCAAGAGGAAACAAACCTTAGATATAGAACGTAGAACTACTGTATTGTGTCAAGTTTCAAGAAGCTACCACAAACCGTGTTTGATTTAGAGTTCTAACTGCATCTGTCAATATAGGAGAAAACGCAGTGAACCTAAAAATTCAAACTCTTCCTGCAAACGAATGCTTCAACCTAGGAGAACGAAACTTGGGCATCCAAGTTTGATTGGTGTACTGCTCATTACTTGAAGTTATCATGAAGGTCGGAAGAAAAAATATATGTTGTGATTTCAGGAGACTGTAGTTTTTTCGCAGCATACCAACGCCTTTCATTGAATGAGTTATTCGCCAGTCTCTGCTTAAGGCTACATCAAGAGGAAACAAACCTTAGAGTTAGAACGTAGAACTACTGTATTGTGTCTAGTTTCAAGAGGCTAGCACAAACCGTGTTTGTTTTAGAGTTCTAACTGCATCTGTCAATATAGAAGAAAACGCAGTGAAACCTAAAAATTCAAACTTCTCCTGCAAACGAATGCTTCAACCTAGGAGAACGAAACATGGACATCCAAGTTTGATTGGTGTACTTGTCATTACTTGAAAGTATCATGAAGGTCGGAAGAAAAAATATATGTTGTGATTTCAGGAGACTGTAGTTTTTTGGCAGCCTACCAACGCCTTTCATTGAATGAGTTATTCGCCAGTCTCTGCTTAAGGCTACATCAAGAGGAAACAAACCTTAGAGATAGAACGTAGAACTACTGTATTGTGTCAAATTTCAAGAAGCTACCACAAACCGTGTTTGATTTAGAGTTCTAACTGCATCTGTCAATATAGAAGAAAACGAAGTGAAACCTAAAAATTCAAACTGTTCCTGCAAACGAATGCTTCAACCTAGGAGAATGAAACTTGGACACCCAAGTTTGATTGGTGTACTGCTCATTACTTGAAAGTATCATGAAGGTCGGAAGAAAAAATATATGTTGTGATTTCAGGAGACTGTAGTTTTTTGGCAGCCTACCAACGCCTTTCATTGAATGAGTTATTCGCCAGTCTGCTTAAGGCTACATCAAGAGGAAACAAACCTTAGGGATAGAACGTAGAACTACTTTATTGTGTCAAGTTTCAAGAAGCTACCACAAACCGTGTTTGATTTAGAGTTCGAACTGCATCTGTCAATATAGGAGCAAACAGATTGAAACCTAAAAATTCAAACTGTTCCTGCAAACGAATGCTTCAACATAGGAGAACGAAACTTGGGCATCCAAGTTTGATTGGTGTACTGCTCATTACTTGAAAGTATCATGAAGGTCGGAAGAAAAAATATATGTTTTGATTTCAGGAGACTGTCGTTTTTGGCAGCCTACCGACGCCTTTCATTGAATGAGTTTTTCGCCAGTCTCTGCTTAAGGCTACATCAAGAGGAAACAAACCTTAGAGTTAGAACGTAGAACTACTGTATTGTGTCAAGTTTCAAGAAGCTACCACAAACCGTGATTAATTTAGAGTTCTAACTGTGTCTGTCAATATAGGAGAAAATGCAGTGAAACCTAAAAATTCAACCTCTTCCTGCAAAGGAATGCTTCAACCTAGGAGAACGAAACTTGGGCACCCAAGTTTGATTGGTGTACTGCTCATTACTTGAAGTTATCATGAAGGTCGGAAGAAAAAATATATGTTGTGATTTCAGGAGACTGTAGTTTTTTGGCAGCCTAACAATGCCTTTCATTGAATGAGTTATTCGCCAGTCTCTGCTTAAGGCTACATCAAGAGGAAACAAACCTTAGAGATAGAACGTAGAACTACTGTATTGTGTCAAGTTTCAAGAAGCTAGCACAAACCGTGTTTGATTTAGAGTTCTAACTGCATCTGTCAATATAGAAGAAAACGCAGTGAAACCTAAAAATTCAAACTGTTCCTGCAAACGAATGCTTCAAACTAGGAGAACGAAACTTGGACATCCAAGTTTGATTGGTGTACTGCACATTACTTGAAAGTATCATGAAGGTCGGAAGAAAAAATGTATGTTGTGATTTCAGGAGACTGTAGTTTTTTTGGAAGCCTACCAACGCCTTTCATTGAATGAGTTATTCGCCAGTCTCTGCTTAAGGCTACATCAAGAGGAAACAAACCTTAGAGTTAGAATGTAGAACTACTGTATTGTGTCAAGTTTCAAGAAGCTAGCACAAACCGTGTTTGATTTAGAGTTCTAACTGCATCTGTCAATATAGAAGAAAACGCAGTGAAACCTAAAAATTCAAACTGTTCCTGCAAACGAATGCTTCAATCTAGGAGAACGAAACTTGGACATCCAAGTTTGATTGGTGTACTGCTCATTACTTGAAAGTATCATGAAGTTCGGAAGAAAAAATATATGTTGTGATTTCAGGAGATGGTAGTTTTTTGAAAACTTAACAATGCCTTTCACTGAATGAGTTATTCGCCAGTCTCTGCTTAAGGCTACATCAAGAGGAAAACAAACCTTAGAGTTAGAACGTAGAACTACTGTATTGTGTCAAGTTTCAAGAGGCTAGCACAAACCGTGTTTGATTTAGAGTTCTAACTGCATCTGTCAATATAGAAGAAAACGCAGTGCAACCTAAAAATTCAAACTCTTCCTGCAAACGAATGCTTCAACCTAGGAGAACGAAACTTGGGCATCCAAGTTTGATTGGTGTACTGCTCATTACTTGAAGTTATCATGAAGGTCGGAAGAAAAAATATATTTTGTGATTGCAGGAGACTGTAGTTTTTTCGCAGCATACCAACGCCTTTCATTGAATGAGTTATTCGCCAGTCTCTGCTTAAGGCTACATCAAGAGGAAACAAACCTTAGAGTTAGAACGTAGAACTACTGTATTGTGTCTAGTTTCAAGAGGCTAGCACAAACCGTGTTTTTTTTAGAGTTCTAAGTGCATCTGTCAATATAGAAGAAAACGCAGTGAAACCTGAAAATTCAAACTGTTCCTGCAAACGAGTGCTTCAACCTAGGAGAAGGAAACTTGGGCATCCAAGTTTGATTGGTGTACTGCTCATTACTTGAAAGAATCATGAAGGTCGGAAGAAAAAATATATGTTGTGATTTCAGGAGACTGTAGTTTTTTGGCAGCCTACCAACGCCTTTCATTGAATGAGTTATTCGCCAGTCTCTGCTTAAGGCTACATCAAGAGGAAACAAACCTTAGAGATAGAACGTAGAACTACTGTATTGTGTCAAGTTTCAAGAAGCTACCACAAACCGTGTTTGATTTAGAGTTCTAACTGCATCTGTCAATATAGGAGAAAACGCAGTGAAACCTAAAAATTCAAACTGTTCCTGCAAACGAATGCTTCAACCTAGGAGAACGAAACTTGGGCATCCAAGGTTGATTGGTGTACTGCTCATTACTTGAAGTTATCATGAAGGTCGGATGAAAAAATATACATTGAGATTTCAGGAGATGGTAGTTTTTTGGAAGCTTAACAATGCCTTTCATTGAAAGTGTTATTCGCCAGTCTCTGCTTAAGGCTACATCAAGAGGAAACAAACCTTAGGGATAGAACGTAGAACTACTTTATTGTGTCAAGTTTCAAGAAGCTACCACAAACCGTGTTTGATTTAGAGTTCGAACTGCATCTGTCAATATAGGAGCAAACAGAGTGAAACCTAAAAATTCAAACTGTTCCTGCAAACGAATGCTTCAACATAGGAGAACGAAACTTGGGCATCCAAGTTTGATTGGTGTACTGCTCATTACTTGAAAGTATCATGAAGGTCGGAAGAAAAAATATATGTTTTGATTTCAGGAGACTGTCGTTTTTTGGCAGCCTACCAACGCCTTTCATTGAATGAGTTATTCGCCAGTCTCTGCTTAAGGCTACATCAAGAGGAAACAAACCTTAGAGTTAGAACGTAGAACTACTGTATTGTGTCAAGTTTCAAGAAGCTACCACAAACCGTGTTTAATTTAGAGTTCTAACTGTATCTGTCGATATAGAAGAAAACGCAGTGAAACCTAAAAATTCAAACTGTTCCTGCAAAGGAATGCTTCAACCTAGGAGAACGAAACTTGGGCACCCAAGTTTGATTGGTGTACTGCTCATTACTTGAAGTTATCATGAAGTTCGGAAGAAAAAATATATGTTGTGATTTCAGGAGACTGTAGTTTTTTGGCAGCCTAACAATGCCTTTCATTGAATGAGTTATTCGCCAGTCTCTGCTTAAGGCTACATGAAGAGGAAACAAACCTTAGAGATAGAACGTAGAACTACTGTATTGTGTCAAGTTTCAAGAAGCTAGCACAAACCGTGTTTGATTTAGAGTTCTAACTGCATCTGTCAACATAGAAGAAAACGCAGTGAAACCTAAAAATTCAAACTGTTCCTGCAAACGAATGCTTCAACCTAGGAGAACGAAACTTGGACATCCAAGTTTGATTGGTGTACTGCACATTACTTGAAAATATCATGAAGGTCGGAAGAAAAAATGGATGTTGTGATTTCAGGAGACTGTAGTTTTTTTGGCAGCCTACCAACGCCTATCATTGAATGAGTTATTCGCCCTTCTGTGCTTAAGGCTACATCAAGAGGAAACAAACCTTAGAGTTAGAACGTAGAACTACTGTATTGTGTCAAGTTTCAAGAAGCTAGCACAAACCGTGTTTGATTTAGAGTTCTAACTGCATCTGTCAATATAGAAGAAAACGCAGTGAAACCTAAAAATTCAAACTGTTCCTGCAAACGAATGCTTCAACCTAGGAGAACGAAACTTGGATATCCAAGGTTGATTGGTGTACTGCTCATTACTTGTAAGTATCATGAAGTTCGGAAGAAAAAATATATGTTGTGATTTCAGGAGATGGTAGTTTTTTGAAAACTTAACAATGCCTTTCATTGAATGTGTTATTCGCCAGTCTCTGCTTAAGGCTACATCAAGAGGAAACAAACCTTAGAGTTAGAACGTAGAACTACTGTATTGTGTCAAGTTTCAAGAGGCTAGCACAAACCGTGTTTGATTTAGAGTTCTAACTGCATCTGTCAATATAGAAGAAAACGCAGTGCAACCTAAAAATTCAAACTCTTCCTGCAAACGAATGCTTCAACCTAGGAGAACGAAACTTGGGCATCCAAGTTTGATTGGTGTACTGCTCATTACTTGAAGTTATCATGAAGGTCGGAAGAAAAAATATATGTTGTGATTTCAGGAGACTGTAGTTTTTTGGCAGCCTACCAATGCCTTTCATTGAATGAGTTATTCGCCAGTCTCTGCTTAAGGCTACATCAAGAGGAAACAAACCTTAGAGGTAGAACGTAGAACTACTGTATTGTGTCTAGTTTCAAGAGGCTAGCACAAACCGTATTTGTTTTAGAGTTCTAACTGCATCTGTCAATATAGAAGAAAACGCAGTGAAACCTAAAAATTCAAACTTCTCCTGCAAACGAACGCTTCAACCTAGGAGAACGAAACATAGACATCCAAGTTTGATTGGTGTACTGCTCATTACTTGAAAGTATCATGAAGGTCGGAAGAAAAAATATATGTTGTGATTTCAGGAGACTGTAGTTTTTTGGCAGCCTACCAACGCCTTTCATTGAATGAGTTATTCGCCAGTCTCTGCTTAAGGCTACATCAAGAGGAAACAAACCTTAGAGATAGAACGTAGAACTACTGTATTGTGTCAAGTTTCAAGAAGCTACCACAATCCGTTTTGATTTAGAGTTCTAACTGCATCTGTCAATATAGGAGAAAACGCAGTGAAACCTGAAAATTCAAACTGTTCCTGCAAACGAGTGCTTCAACCTAGGAGAACGAAACTTGGGCATCCAAGTTTGATTGGTGTACTGCTCATTACTTGAAAGAATCATGAAGGTCGGAAGAAAAAATATATGTTGTCATTTCAGGAGACTGTAGTTTTTTGGCAGCCTACCAACGCCTTTCATTGAATGAGTTATTCGCCAGTCTCTGCTTAAGGCTACATCAAGAGGAAACAAACCTTAGAGAGAGAATGTAGAACTACTGTATTGTGTCAAGTTTCAAGAAGCTACAACAAACCGTGTTTGATTTAGAGTTCTAACTGCATCTGTCAATATAGGAGAAAACGCAGGGAAACCTAAAAATTCAAACTGTTCCTGCAAACGAATGCTTCAACCTAGGAGAACGAAACTTGGACATCCAAGTTTGATTGGTGTACTGCTCATTACTTGAAAGTATCATGAAGTTCGGAAGAAAAAATATATGTTGTGATTTCAGGAGATGGTAGTTTTTGAAAACTTAACAATGCCTTTCATTGAATGTGTTATTCGCCAGTCTCTGCTTAAGGCTACATCAAGAGGAAACAAACCTTAGAGTTAGAACGTAGAACTACTGTATTGTGTCAAGTTTCAAGAGGCTAGCACAAACCGTGTTTCATTTAGAGTTCTAACTGCATCTGTCAATATAGAAGAAAACGCAGTGCAACCTAAAAATTCAAACTCTTCCTGCAAACGAATGCTTCAACCTAGGAGAACGAAACTTGGGCATCCAAGTTTGATTGGTGTACTGCTCATTACTTGAAGTTATCATGAAGGTCGGAAGAAAAAATATATGTTGTGATTTCAGGAGACTGTAGTTTTTTGGCAGCCTACCAACGCCTTTCATTGAATGAGTTATTCGCCAGTCTCTGCTTAAGGCTACATCAAGAGGAAACAAACCTTAAAGTTAGAACGTAGAACTACTGTATTGTGTCTAGTTTCAAGAGGCTAGCACAAACCGTGTTTGTTTTAGAGTTCTAACTGCATCTGTCAATATAGAAGAAAACGCAGTGAAACCTAAAAATTCAAACTTCTCCTGCAAACGAATGCTTCAACCTAGGAGAACGAAACATGGACATCCAAGTTTGATTGGTGTACTGCTCATTACTTGAAAGTATCATGAAGGTCGGAAGAAAAAATATATGTTGTGATTTCAGGAGACTGTAGTTTTTTGGCAGCCTACCAACGCCTTTCATTGAATGAGTTATTCGCCAGTCTCTGCTTAAGGCTACATCAAGAGGAAACAAACCTTAAAGTTAGAACGTAGAACTACTGTATTGTGTCTAGTTTCAAGAGGCTAGCACAAACCGTGTTTGTTTTAGAGTTCTAACTGCATCTGTCAATATAGAAGAAAACGCAGTGAAACCTAAAAATTCAAACTTCTCCTGCAAACGAATGCTTCAACCTAGGAGAACGAAACATGGACATCCAAGTTTGATTGGTGTACTGCTCATTACTTGAAAGTATCATGAAGGTCGGAAGAAAAAATATATGTTGTGATTTCAGGAGACTGTAGTTTTTTGGCAGCCTACCAATGCCTTTCATTGAATGAGATATTCGCCAGTCTCTGCTAAAGGCTACATCAAGAGGAAAAAAACCTTAGAGATAGAACGTAGAACTACTGTATTGTGTCAAGTTTCAAGAAGCTACCACAAACCGTGTTTGATTTAGAGTTCTAACTGCATCTGTCAATATAGGAGAAAACGCAGGGAAACCTAAAAATTCAAACTCTTCCTGCAAACGAATGCTTCAACCTAGGAGAACGAAACTTGGACCTCCAAGTTTGATTGGTGTACTGCTCATTACTTGAAAGTATCATGAACGTCGGAAGAAAAAATATATGTTGTGATTTCAGGAGAGTGTAGTTTTTTGGCAGCCTACCAACGCCTTTCATTAATGAGTTATTCGCCAGTCTCTGCTTAAGGCTACATCAAGAGGAAACAAACCATAGAGATAGAACGTAGAACTACTGTATTGTGTCAAGTTTCAAGAAGCTACCACAAACCGTGTTTGATTTAGAGTTCTAACTGCATCTGTCAATATAGGAGAAAACGCAGTGAAACCTAAAAATTCAAACTGTTCCTGCAAACGAATGCTTCAACCTAGGAGAACGAAACTTGGGCATCCAAGTTTGATTGGTGTACTGCTCATTACTTGAAAGTATCATGAAGTTCGGAAGAAAAAATATATGTTGTGATTTCAGGAGATGGTAGTTTTTGAAAACTTAACAATGCCTTTCATTGAATGTGTTATTCGCCAGTCTCTGCTTAAGGCTACATCAAGAGGAAACAAACCTTAGAGTTAGAACGTAGAACTACTGTATTGTGTCAAGTTTCAAGAGGCTAGCACAAACCGTGTTTGATTTAGAGTTCTAACTGCATCTGTCAATATAGAAGAAAACGCAGTGCAACCTAAAAATTCAAACTCTTCCTGCAAACGAATGCTTCAACCTAGGAGAACGAAACTTGGGCATCCAAGTTTGATTGGTGTACTGCTCATTACTTGAAGTTATCATGAAGGTTGGAAGAAAAAATATATGTTGTGATTTCAGGAGACTGTAGTTTTTTGGCAGCCTACCAACGCCTTTCATTGAATGAGTTATTCGCCAGTCTCTGCTTAAGGCTACATCAAGAGGAAACAAACCTTAGAGGTAGAACGTAGAACTACTGTATTGTGTCTAGTTTCAAGAGGCTAGCACAAACCGTATTTGTTTTAGAGTTCTAACTGCATCTGTCAATATAGAAGAAAACGCAGTGAAACCTAAAAATTCAAACTTCTCCTGCAAACGAACGCTTCAACCTAGGAGAACGAAACATAGACATCCAAGTTTGATTGGTGTACTGCTCATTACTTGAAAGTATCATGAAGGTCGGAAGAAAAAATATATGTTGTGATTTCAGGAGACTGTAGTTTTTTGGCAGCCTACCAACGCCTTTCATTGAATGAGTTATTCGCCAGTCTCTGCTTAAGGCTACATCAAGAGGAAACAAACCTTAGAGATAGAACGTAGAACTACTGTATTGTGTCAAGTTTCAAGAAGCTACCACAATCCGTTTTGATTTAGAGTTCTAACTGCATCTGTCAATATAGGAGAAAACGCAGTGAAACCTGAAAATTCAAACTGTTCCTGCAAACGAGTGCTTCAACCTAGGAGAACGAAACTTGGGCATCCAAGTTTGATTGGTGTACTGCTCATTACTTGAAAGAATCATGAAGGTCGGAAGAAAAAATATATGTTGTCATTTCAGGAGACTGTAGTTTTTTGGCAGCCTACCAACGCCTTTCATTGAATGAGTTATTCGCCAGTCTCTGCTTAAGGCTACATCAAGAGGAAACAAACCTTAGAGAGAGAATGTAGAACTACTGTATTGTGTCAAGTTTCAAGAAGCTACAACAAACCGTGTTTGATTTAGAGTTCTAACTGCATCTGTCAATATAGGAGAAAACGCAGGGAAACCTAAAAATTCAAACTGTTCCTGCAAACGAATGCTTCAACCTAGGAGAACGAAACTTGGACATCCAAGTTTGATTGGTGTACTGCTCATTACTTGAAAGTATCATGAAGTTCGGAAGAAAAAATATATGTTGTGATTTCAGGAGATGGTAGTTTTTGAAAACTTAACAATGCCTTTCATTGAATGTGTTATTCGCCAGTCTCTGCTTAAGGCTACATCAAGAGGAAACAAACCTTAGAGTTAGAACGTAGAACTACTGTATTGTGTCAAGTTTCAAGAGGCTAGCACAAACCGTGTTTCATTTAGAGTTCTAACTGCATCTGTCAATATAGAAGAAAACGCAGTGCAACCTAAAAATTCAAACTCTTCCTGCAAACGAATGCTTCAACCTAGGAGAACGAAACTTGGGCATCCAAGTTTGATTGGTGTACTGCTCATTACTTGAAGTTATCATGAAGGTCGGAAGAAAAAATATATGTTGTGATTTCAGGAGACTGTAGTTTTTTGGCAGCCTACCAACGCCTTTCATTGAATGAGTTATTCGCCAGTCTCTGCTTAAGGCTACATCAAGAGGAAACAAACCTTAAAGTTAGAACGTAGAACTACTGTATTGTGTCTAGTTTCAAGAGGCTAGCACAAACCGTGTTTGTTTTAGAGTTCTAACTGCATCTGTCAATATAGAAGAAAACGCAGTGAAACCTAAAAATTCAAACTTCTCCTGCAAACGAATGCTTCAACCTAGGAGAACGAAACATGGACATCCAAGTTTGATTGGTGTACTGCTCATTACTTGAAAGTATCATGAAGGTCGGAAGAAAAAATATATGTTGTGATTTCAGGAGACTGTAGTTTTTTGGCAGCCTACCAACGCCTTTCATTGAATGAGTTATTCGCCAGTCTCTGCTTAAGGCTACATCAAGAGGAAACAAACCTTAAAGTTAGAACGTAGAACTACTGTATTGTGTCTAGTTTCAAGAGGCTAGCACAAACCGTGTTTGTTTTAGAGTTCTAACTGCATCTGTCAATATAGAAGAAAACGCAGTGAAACCTAAAAATTCAAACTTCTCCTGCAAACGAATGCTTCAACCTAGGAGAACGAAACATGGACATCCAAGTTTGATTGGTGTACTGCTCATTACTTGAAAGTATCATGAAGGTCGGAAGAAAAAATATATGTTGTGATTTCAGGAGACTGTAGTTTTTTGGCAGCCTACCAATGCCTTTCATTGAATGAGATATTCGCCAGTCTCTGCTAAAGGCTACATCAAGAGGAAAAAAACCTTAGAGATAGAACGTAGAACTACTGTATTGTGTCAAGTTTCAAGAAGCTACCACAAACCGTGTTTGATTTAGAGTTCTAACTGCATCTGTCAATATAGGAGAAAACGCAGGGAAACCTAAAAATTCAAACTCTTCCTGCAAACGAATGCTTCAACCTAGGAGAACGAAACTTGGAATCCAAGTTTGATTGGTGTACTGCTCATTACTTGAAAGTATCATGAAGGTCGGAAGAAAAAATATATGTTGTGATTTCAGGAGACTGTAGTTTTTTGGCAGCCTACCAATGCCTTTCATTGAATGAGATATTCGCCAGTCTCTGCTAAAGGCTACATCAAGAGGAAAAAAACCTTAGAGATAGAACGTAGAACTACTGTATTGTGTCAAGTTTCAAGAAGCTACCACAAACCGTGTTTGATTTAGAGTTCTAACTGCATCTGTCAATATAGGAGAAAACGCAGGGAAACCTAAAAATTCAAACTCTTCCTGCAAACGAATGCTTCAACCTAGGAGAACGAAACTTGGACCTCCAAGTTTGATTGGTGTACTGCTCATTACTTGAAAGTATCATGAACGTCGGAAGAAAAAATATATGTTGTGATTTCAGGAGAGTGTAGTTTTTTGGCAGCCTACCAACGCCTTTCATTGAATGAGTTATTCGCCAGTCTCTGCTTAAGGCTACATCAAGAGGAAACAAACCATAGAGATAGAACGTAGAACTACTGTATTGTGTCAAGTTTCAAGAAGCTACCACAAACCGTGTTTGATTTAGAGTTCTAACTGCATCTGTCAATATAGGAGAAAACGCAGTGAAACCTAAAAATTCAAACTGTTCCTGCAAACGAATGCTTCAACCTAGGAGAACGAAACTTGGGCATCCAAGTTTGATTGGTGTACTGCTCATTACTTGAAAGTATCATGAAGTTCGGAAGAAAAAATATATGTTGTGATTTCAGGAGATGGTAGTTTTTTGAAAACTTAACAATGCCTTTCATTGAATGTGTTATTCGCCAGTCTCTGCTTAAGGCTACATCAAGAGGAAACAAACCTTAGAGTTAGAACGTAGAACTACTGTATTGTGTCAAGTTTCAAGAGGCTAGCACAAACCGTGTTTCATTTAGAGTTCTAACTGCATCTGTCAATATAGAAGAAAACGCAGTGAAACCTAAAAATTCAAACTCTTCCTGCAAACGAATGCTTCAACCTAGGAGAACGAAACTTGGGCATCCAAGTTTGATTGGTGTACTGCTCATTACTTGAAGTTATCATGAAGGTCGGAAGAAAAAATATATGTTGTGATTTCAGGAGACTGTAGTTTTTTGGCAGCCTACCAACGCCTTTCATTGAATGAGTTATTCGCCAGTCTCTGCTTAAGGCTACATCAAGAGGAAACAAACCTTAGAGGTAGAACGTAGAACTACTGTATTGTGTCTAGTTTCAAGAGGCTAGCACAAACCGTGTTTGTTTTAGAGTTCTAACTGCATCTGTCAATATAGAAGAAAACGCAGTGAAACCTAAAATTCAAACTTCTCCTGCAAACGAACGCTTCAACCTAGGAGAACGAAACATGGACATCCAAGTTTGATTGGTGTACTGCTCATTACTTGAAAGTATCATGAAGGTCGGAAGAAAAAATATATGTTGTGATTTCAGGAGACTGTAGTTTTTTGGCAGCCTACCAACGCCTTTCATTGAATGAGTTATTCGCCAGTCTCTGCTTAAGGCTACATCAAGAGGAAACAAACCTTAGAGATAGAACGTAGAACTACTGTATTGTGTCAAGTTTCAAGAAGCTACCACAATCCGTTTTGATTTAGAGTTCTAACTGCATCTGTCAATATAGGAGAAAACGCAGTGAAACCTGAAAATTCAAACTGTTCCTGCAAACGAGTGCTTCAACCTAGGAGAACGAAACTTGGGCATCCAAGTTTGATTGGTGTACTGCTCATTACTTGAAAGAATCATGAAGGTCGGAAGAAAAAATATATGTTGTCATTTCAGGAGACTGTAGTTTTTTGGCAGCCTACCAACGCCTTTCATTGAATGAGTTATTCGCCAGTCTCTGCTTAAGGCTACATCAAGAGGAAACAAACCTTAGAGAGAGAACGTAGAACTACTGTATTGTGTCAAGTTTCAAGAAGCTACAACAAACCGTGTTTGATTTAGAGTTCTAACTGCATCTGTCAATATAGGAGAAAACGCAGGGAAACCTAAAAATTCAAACTGTTCCTGCAAACGAATGCTTCAACCTAGGAGAACGAAACTTGGACATCCAAGTTTGATTGGTGTACTGCTCATTACTTGAAAGTATCATGAAGTTCGGAAGAAAAAATATATGTTGTGATTTCAGGAGATGGTAGTTTTTTGAAAACTTAACAATGCCTTTCATTGAATGTGTTATTCGCCAGTCTCTGCTTAAGGCTACATCAAGAGGAAAAAAACCTTAGAGTTAGAACGTAGAACTACTGTATTGTGTCAAGTTTCAAGAGGCTAGCACAAACCGTGTTTCATTTAGAGTTCTAACTGCATCTGTCAATATAGAAGAAAACGCAGTGCAACCTAAAAATTCAAACTCTTCCTGCAAACGAATGCTTCAACCTAGGAGAACGAAACTTGGGCATCCAAGTTTGATTGGTGTACTGCTCATTACTTGAAGTTATCATGAAGGTCGGAAGAAAAAATATATGTTGTGATTTCAGGAGACTGTAGTTTTTTGGCAGCCTACCAACGCCTTTCATTGAATGAGTTATTCGCCAGTCTCTGCTTAAGGCTACATCAAGAGGAAACAAACCTTAAAGTTAGAACGTAGAACTACTGTATTGTGTCTAGTTTCAAGAGGCTAGCACAAACCGTGTTTGTTTTAGAGTTCTAACTGCATCTGTCAATATAGAAGAAAACGCAGTGAAACCTAAAAATTCAAACTTCTCCTGCAAACGAATGCTTCAAAATAGGAGAACGAAACATGGACATCCAAGTTTGATTGGTGTAACTGCTCATTACTTGAAAGTATCATGAAGGTCGGAAGAAAAAATATATGTTGTGATTTCAGGAGACTGTAGTTTTTGGCAGCCTAC
The DNA here is from genome assembly GCF_048772815.1 of Callospermophilus lateralis. NCBI lineage: Eukaryota > Metazoa > Chordata > Mammalia > Rodentia > Sciuridae > Callospermophilus > Callospermophilus lateralis. Next base: position 2,174 of record NW_027513834.1, on the reverse strand, counting down.
CAACGCCTTTCATTGAATGAGTTATTCGCCAGTCTCTGCTTAAGGCTACATCAAGAGGAAACAAACCTTAAAGTTAGAACGTAGAACTACTGTATTGTGTCTAGTTTCAAGAGGCTAGCACAAACCGTGTTTGTTTTAGAGTTCTAACTGCATCTGTCAATATAGAAGAAAACGCAGTGAAACCTAAAAATTCAAACTTCTCCTGCAAACGAATGCTTCAACCTAGGAGAACGAAACATGGACATCCAAGGTTGGTGTACTGCTCATTACTTGAAAGTATCATGAAGGTCGGAAGAAAAAATATATGTTGTGATTTCAGGAGACTGTAGTTTTTTGGCAGCCTACCAACGCCTTTCATTGAATGAGTTATTCGCCAGTCTCTGCTTAAGGCTACATCAAGAGGAAACAATCCTTAGAGATAGAACGTAGAACTACTGTATTGTGTCAAGTTTCAAGAAGCTACCACAAACCGTGTTTGATTTAGAGTTCTAACTGCATCTGTCAATATAGGAGAAAACGCAGTGAAACCTGAAAATTCAAACTGTTCCTCCAAACGAGTGCTTCAACCTAGGAGAACGAAACTTGGGCATCCAAGTTTGATTGGTGTACTGCTCATTACTTGAAAGTATCATGAAGGTCGGAAGAAAAAATATATGTTGTGATTTCAGGAGACTGTAGTTTTTGGCAGCCTACCAATGCCTTTCATTGAATGAGATATTCGCCAGTCTCTGCTAAAGGCTACATCAAGAGGAAAAAAACCTTAGAGATAGAACGTAGAACTACTGTATTGTGTCAAGTTTCAAGAAGCTACCACAAACCGTGTTTGATTTAGAGTTCTAACTGCATCTGTCAATATAGGAGAAAACGCAGGGAAACCTAAAAATTCAAACTCTTCCTGCAAACGAATGCTTCAACCTAGGAGAACGAAACTTGGACCTCCAAGTTTGATTGGTGTACTGCTCATTACTTGAAAGTATCATGAACGTCGGAAGAAAAAATATATGTTGTGATTTCAGGAGAGTGTAGTTTTTTGGCAGCCTACCAACGCCTTTCATTGAATGAGTTATTCGCCAGTCTCTGCTTAAGGCTACATCAAGAGGAAACAAACCATAGAGATAGAACGTAGAACTACTGTATTGTGTCAAGTTTCAAGAAGCTACCACAAACCGTGTTTGATTTAGAGTTCTAACTGCATCTGTCAATATAGGAGAAAACGCAGTGAAACCTAAAAATTCAAACTGTTCCTGCAAACGAATGCTTCAACCTAGGAGAACGAAACTTGGGCATCCAAGTTTGATTGGTGTACTGCTCATTACTTGAAAGTATCATGAAGTTCGGAAGAAAAAATATATGTTGTGATTTCAGGAGATGGTAGTTTTTTGAAAACTTAACAATGCCTTTCATTGAATGTGTTATTCGCCAGTCTCTGCTTAAGGCTACATCAAGAGGAAACAAACCTTAGAGTTAGAACGTAGAACTACTGTATTGTGTCAAGTTTCAAGAGGCTAGCACAAACCGTGTTTCATTTAGAGTTCTAACTGCATCTGTCAATATAGAAGAAAACGCAGTGCAACCTAAAAATTCAAACTCTTCCTGCAAACGAATGCTTCAACCTAGGAGAACGAAACTTGGGCATCCAAGTTTGATTGGTGTACTGCTCATTACTTGAAGTTATCATGAAGGTCGGAAGAAAAAATATATGTTGTGATTTCAGGAGACTGTAGTTTTTTGGCAGCCTACCAACGCCTTTCATTGAATGAGTTATTCGCCAGTCTCTGCTTAAGGCTACATCAAGAGGAAACAAACCTTAAAGTTAGAACGTAGAACTACTGTATTGTGTCTAGTTTCAAGAGGCTAGCACAAACCGTGTTTGTTTTAGAGTTCTAACTGCATCTGTCAATATAGAAGAAAACGCAGTGAAACCTAAAAATTCAAACTTCTCCTGCAAACGAATGCTTCAACCTAGGAGAACGAAACATGGACATCCAAGTTTGATTGGTGTACTGCTCATTACTTGAAAGTATCATGAAGGTCGGAAGAAAAAATATATGTTGTGATTTCAGGAGACTGTAGTTTTTTGGCAGCCTACCAACGCCTTTCATTGAATGAGTTATTCGCCAGTCTCTGCTTAAGGCTACATCAAGAGGAAACAAACCTTAAAGTTAGAACGTAGA
>NW_027513833.1:0-130347 GCF_048772815.1 Callospermophilus lateralis | reverse complement strand
TTTACTTCACTTAGCATGATAGTCTCCAATTCTAATCATTTACCTGCAAATGCCATCATTATATTTTCTTTTAATGCTGAGTAGTAGTCCACTGTGTTTATATAGGACAATTGTTTTTTGTATCCACAGCAGAACATCTAGGTTGCTTCCACAGTTTACCTATTGTGAATTGAGTTGCTATAAACATTGGTGTGGCTGCTTACTACAGGATGCTGATATTAAGTCCTTTGGGTATAGACCGAGGAGTGGGGTAGCTGGGCCAAATGGTGGTTCCATTCCAAGTTTTCTAAGGAACAATAGAGTTTTGAACTGGCTGTTGGTCACCTGATGGTACTCCATGGGTTTGTCCAAGGCTGACTTTCATCTGCCTCCCTCCATCCTCTGGGATGAGCTAGATGCTCAGTTGTGTCATCTGCAGTAAAGATGGCTTTCCTATGTCCTGTCCCTCATCAGCTTGCAGTGCTGGGTCTGCCCCCAAGATGGAACTGAGCAGTGGATGCACAGGCATTGCTCCAAAGTCCTGCTACCTCCTGAGATGGAAGGAACATCTCTGAGTTTTGTTGTATATCCACCCCGACCCCTGCTTTTGCTGTCTCTCCTTGAAGTCTTAAGTGACCTCATTCCACTCATTCTAACAAGAACTTAAGATATTCCCCTTCTCCAAAACAATGGCTTTTCTCCTCTGATCCATACCCCTCATTCAACACCCACATTTGCAAGTTGCTGCAAAGATATAAAAAAAATTAGGTGCTATACTAAAATTCTCAGAACAGATGCTCTAGCATTGAAAATGCTGCAGACACTTGGCCTCACCACAAGCAAGCTCTGCCATTGACTTCAGGTCCTTCCTGCTAAGAAAGGAGGCCAAGTGCTATCCAGATGCAGCTAATAGAATTATCTCTGTTCTCTGGCTTTGATTCTTTAGAATTAAACACACACACACACTCTCTCAATGAAATAAAATTTGGACCACGGCACACGTATCAATATGTTAAATACTAATTATTTACAGAAGAAAGTTCTAGACCATGTGCTTGCTTGATGTTATTGTTTTTATTATTTTCTCAAGAGGCTAGGAGCAAAGAGGATCCTGTGGCTGTCCTCATTAAAGTCTTCCATGGCTCTTCCTTTCTGCCAAATATTATGGGTTGTACAGCCAGGAAGGGGAAAGAATTTGGAGGCCAGAGCTAAGGACAGCCCACCCTGTGAAATCAGATTTGGGGTTTTCTGGCACAATTTGGAACACTAACCACCTGAGCCCACAGATTTGTCCAGAGAGTCAACTTTGAAAACACTTGTCTTTACACATGGAAGACACATCTTTAGGAAAAGATTAAAGGAAGGAAATGTGACTTGTAATTACTGTTAAGCATGTGTTAGTAGTTGTATATACTAACATGGCCCATGAAGAATGCCAGATTTATGCCCTGTTTCCAACACACACACACACACACACACACACACACACACACACACACACACATGCACACACAAATTCTAACAATTAAAGCATCCATGACATCCTATCAAATAGTTGTCAAAAATGGGTAAAATTATCTGTATAGCAAAGGAATTTCAGAATAAGCTTCTGAATTTGTAAAATGAATCAATTTTTAAAACCCATCAATATGATGTCTTGGGGTAAGCTACGTCAAATATATGTTTATTCAATGCAAAGTGTTGGTTTCCTTCAAGAAAATGTTTCATGATACAAATAGGCCAGGAGCCAAAACCTGGAGATTTTCTCAGTTGAGAGAAGCCAGGAACTTTGTGTTTCATTGGACAGTTTCTGCCTAAATCTCAGAAGCTGGACCTCAATCACATGATCTGATAGTGGGTTTATTGGAGAATGTCCCCCATTCCTACCATGATAGTATGGACCATAGCCCGCTAGGCCAGGGGTAGTTTTGGCTTCTGCCTTCTATTTGATGCCATTTTCCCCTCTCTGCTCCCCTCCCCAGCTCACTCTTGAAAGGCCTTCTGTTCTGCCAGCCATAGTGACATCTGCTGGCGGACATAGGAAGTCACAAATCTGTGGGGACCCTCTCAACCAAACCTTGTTAATGCTGCCATTTATCAGAGGGGCAGGGGTGCGGGCTCTGGAGGGCTGGGCGTCATGTCATTTCTCCCATACCCTCTCCCAAGAGAGCAACCATGTCTCAAGCAGCAGTTCCCACCTTCCATTCGCAGAACTGAAAGGTAGGCAGATGCAAACCCCAATGTTAGCGTGGGCCCTGGAAAAGAAGCCACCATTCCAGGTGACAATAGACTTGACTGGATGCTTGGGGACTGAAGCAAGGTAGTTCTTACCCATCTCTGTGCCCGCCTCATTTTCAGCAGGCCTCTGCCTGAAGCTAGGAGAGGAGTGGAGCTTTCTCCCCCACCAGGCCCCGCTGTCTCAGCGCTGCTTTAGGGGCAAACTTGCAACTAGGTGATTCGAAAGGGGATTATTCCAACTCAGAGTTTCTTTTCTTCTGAACTAACACAGGAGATGTCTACTTTGCGATTCTGAGAAGTTCATGGTGTCCTAAGAACTCCATGTCACTTTGGCTAATCAAAATGGAGTCGCTTGGTCAGCAGCACCAGCATCCCTGCTCAGAGATTGTTAGAGACGCTGCCACTCAGAGGTGCTAGAGTTTTGCACTGACAGAAGCCACGTTTGAAACAAGCCCCAAGGCCATACCTGCAACACCCAAGTTCATGTGCTTGTACTCCACACTGGGTTCCTCACCTTGGCACCCCTGGCCCATCAGCCCAGATCCTTCTTGGTCTGCAGAGGTCTTCCCGTGCAGTGTAGGCCTTCAGCAGCACCCATGGCCTCTACCTGAGTTGTGCACCAGCACCCCTGACTTGTGATAAGTCAAAAGGTCTCCAGGCATTGTCAAATGACCCCAGGGGAGGGGGAAAGTCAGTCACCTGTGTGACCCATCACCTTTAGGGTCACCTGAGACCTTGTTACAAACACACATTCTCAGACCCCACCCCAGATTGGCAAAACCAGGAGCTCCAGTGGGGCCCGGGAAACTGGGTAACTCTCTGCGAGACACAGGCACTCTGAGGTGGAAGAGGACTCGGGAAAGGCCCTGCAGTGAATCACTATTTGGTGACAAAGAAGTCACAGGGGCCCAGCATGACCAAGAGGTTGCAGGACGTGGGTGATAAAGAGCCCAAATCTGGAGCCACATGGGAGGGTTTGCAGCCACACTTCGCCCTGTGCTATCTCCATGACCTTGCCTATGTGACCTGAACTGTCAGTGCCTCAGTTGCCACCTGTGGACAACAAAAGCACTGTTTCTCCTGCAACTATCAAGGGATGAGGAAGCCTTTATGGTAAGTTGCTTAGAAGAGTGCTTCGTACCAAGAGCTTCGGACACGTCACCTACTGGTCTCATCTTCACCATCACTTGCCTGTCTTGCCCCCAATTGTTGAGTCCCCTACAAGTCAGCCAGGCAGGTGCTTCATTCTCTGCCACATCCTCAGCAGGGAGCCCTGGCCTGGCCTGCATCAGGCTCTCAATGAACATCGGTGGAGAAAGGCATTGCAGTGCCCACGAGGACATGAAGACACCAGCAGAAGCCCTCTGCCTCAGGGGCTTGAACTTTGCTGTGGATCCTGTATGTTCTGAAAAGGGACCCCAGCTTCCTAGATCCAATTCTATTACAAAGTGTCCTTGCAAATGTGGCAACTGGGCAAAAGTGAGCTTCTCTATCTGTGTGGATTAGACAGGACCTCAGGTAGATCTACAGGCATGCTGTAACCAACAGTCAATCAACACACGCTTAGAAAATCATGGAAAGTCTAATGATGGGGGCGGGGTGCTTCATAGATGCCAGGTGTTTTCTTCCTCTACTTCTAGGAGTCTTTCTACCCAACTCCTGAAGTCAGTCATACAACTATCCCCATTTCAGATATGCAAACACTGAGGCCCCAAGAGGTTACAGAACTTGCCCAAGGTCATTGTCTAGTAAGCAGTGAAAGTGTTCTTCTCATGCTGGTCTCTGATTCCAAACCCACACCTGCCTTTCTTCCCAGGGCACTTCCTGGTCTGCACACAGGGATTACATGCCTTAAGATTGGGAGGGCAATCCAAATTTCAAACCTTCTACCTCACCTTATGCTGAAGACAATCCTAAGCAGCAGAGCACGTGTCTTATTTGGTTTAAAAACTCCATCTCTGGCAGTAATGAGATCTCTATGCCACAGCCCCGCCAGATAGCCACCTGGGAAGAAGGCAGAGTGACCACACGAGTGTGGAGAGAGAGGACAAAATTGGGAAAGCGAAAGACGTAGAAGCAAGAGCTGAATACACTAGAACAGACAGGACCAGCAGAGAGATCGAAGCTGAGAGGCCTGGAGCAGGGCTGGGGCGAGCCAGCACATTCCACGGGGATTGATGAAGGTCTGCTGTGTGCCTGGCACTATGCTGAGAAGTAGACGCTGCATTGGGCACAGTCTCTGACCTTGCCCTGCTCAAGATCCCAGTCTGGGAATTCAAAGCTAGATGACATTGTCCAGCACTATGCCATTTCTTCACACCCCAGCTGACCTCCAGCCCCCAGCACCATGGCCCATTTGCCTACAGTGAAGGCCAGCAGCAGCTTCCTGCCATGGCTGGCAGGAGTGGGTGGAGAACACCTCAGCTCTCTCACCCTGTAAGAGGGCTTCTATTCGTAGCATGATCTACATGGAACCCCAGCACTCCTTAGCAGGCCTGTGCTTGGTCGCTCAGTGACTAATCACTTCCTGTTCCCACCTGGAGTTTTCTAGTATTGCCTCCCAAGAAAACTACTTGCTAACAAATCTGGATCACAGGTCCCCACATTTTAACCTCAGGGAAGCCAGAGCATGAAAGAAGGTTCTAGAAAGGTGTGCAGTGTTCCCAGTCTATTTGGCCATTTTACACTTGTATTTAGTTCTCCTTGGCTGCTCTGACTGCCCTGATACGTTTAGGAGAAAAGACAAGCCATATTTTGGCATGTAAAATGCATTCAGGCCAAGTCTCTTTAAAAACACAACCTACCAAGTAGGTGTAGAATCTCATGAAATTTTAAGGACAATAGAATGCCAAATGTCTACTCATTCCAGTGAAGACATGCTGCCAATAAGACTTAGAAGATGTGCGGCAAACAAGACTTAGAAATGGGTCCTCAGAGCAGATTCTATCATTCTGCATTTGCTTCTGAAAGTAGAGGACACCTGTTGGTACACAGTTCTAATAAGCCCAGGAAGACAAGGTTGATACACAGTTGAGTTGGCATATGATGTTCCAGAGCTCAGGACTTCAAGGCAGCTGTCAGGTGGTTCCCGGGCTCTTCTGGTCCTCACCTTCACTCAATGTCTTTTTGTTGGGGATGTAGTTCAGCAATGGATTACTGGGCCAGAGACTTGTTCAGTATTGCTCAGCAATAGCAAAACACGGTCACCAGTTGTAGGTAGCCAACTCCAGGTGAGAAACACGATAGATGTTAATGCTCACGGCTCCACACCCCCAACCTTCCCTTCAGTGAAAATGCTCTCTAAAATGTACATCATGCTTAATTGTGTGGAAGAATTCTACATCTAGCCAAACCCCATGAGCTTTCAAAAGCCAGTCCAATAACATTGAGAAGATTCACTCTCCAAAGCAAGCTTGCCAATGCCTGAGTGCCCACAGGCACCTCCTTGTAGAATGGAATGCACACAAGATATCACTGCCTGTGTTGGTTGAGCTGGCCTTTGCAATGGACGAGGTGGATGTGATGTAACATGTGAATGAATTAGCATTTACCAACAACAGGAAGAAAAAAATTCACTCTAAGATATGATGATGGAGCAGCTCTATGATCTAGACCATCCCCGTCTCCTGCGTCCTCTCTGTGTTCCTCTGCCTGGCTGGACCTCCAACTCAGCCCACAAGGATGTGTCCTTTCTAGTCAGAAGCCCTGTCATTGCTTTCAATTCCAGGCCCTGATTCCTGGTTAATGCAGCCAGATCTCGCTTTCAAGGTAGTCTCTTCAATCCCTTCCCTACCCTAACCACAGTGTGGGCTCTGGCCCCACCCTTACTCTCTACACCACCATTCCACATTATGATCTTCCTGTCCCTCTCTGTGACCCAGGACTGCCCGTGACCGACCCCACCCAACAACAAGCTGTTGAACAAGATGCCATCAGAGAGTAGAAATGACCAGAGATTGCTAACTTGAAAATTTCACAGAATACTTAATAAGACAAAGAATATCCTGAACCAGTCAAATGACATAAGAGGAAGTCAATGAATTCTAACCTCAAGGGCAATCCTACAGAACACTGGCTCGCAAATTCAGGTGCACACGGGAACCACCTGGGAACTGTACATAGTACTGACCGCTGGACCACCCACTGGCCCTGGGCTGATGGAATGGCTCTGGGCTAAGATGGGACACTGGGGTTTGTAAATTACCAGTTGAGTATAATATAAAGCAAACTTTGAGAACATTGCTTTTTTCCCCCCACATGAAGAACTAGGTGCATACAGATGCAGAAGTACACCATTATGCAGCATAAGGCTCCTTCAGGTCCATAGATTAAATGCACTGCAGTGACCAGCACCCTGGCTAGGAACACCACAGCCCCCTGGAAGCCTCCTATTTCCACCTTCCCAGGTGATCACAGCCCTGCCATCCAAGCATGGAGGAGTCCTCCCTGTTGAGAGACATCAATGTGGAGAATGGAGAGCTCCTCTCTCCTGGGAGTCCCTGCTTTGACAACAAGTGCACTGGAGAAGTTTGAATCAAGTGAGAGGCACATGGGCAGGCTTCCTGGATGAGGCCTTATTGAAGGGAGGATGGGATCTGAGGAGTGGACCAGAGAGAGGAAAGATGGGAAAGGGAGGGAAGCTGGCGAGGGCAGGGCAGCAGATCACTGGAAAAGAGGCCCCAGGAGGAAATTCTACAGACTCACAGCTGAAGACACCCTTAGGGGCCTGAGGAGTTTTCAAGCACAGCCTTCCTTGCCAACGTGTGAGCTTCGTGTGCAATAGACATTTCAGATTTTTTTTTTTTTTTTTTATGACAACCACTACCATGCTGGACTTGGGTGAGTTTAGTGGTAAATGACATTCAGGGATCTGCATGCAACAAACAAGTTTCCTGATGGCACAAAGGCTTCAAAGTGAAAAGGTGTCTGCCAGTTATTATATGTCATTCTGCGGCACTCTAGTTCAAACAGGGACAGCCACAAATTGCTCACTGGGAATCCACTTTGTTCCCGGAAGTGAAAGCTGCTTGGATGAAGGGCTTCACTTCTGACCTTCTGAACTCTCCTGACCAAGCACATTCAGACCCCCCTTCTCGACCAATAGGAAAAGTGTACCTGTAAGAGAGCCCTTGTAGCTCCAATCACCAACTTTAAAGAGGAAAGCTGCCCTTTGAAGAAAATACATTTGCCAATGTTTCATTGAAGTCAACTGTTCCCACTCAGAAAACAAACTGGAATTGCAGGAGCCTTCATGCAGGGAACCTGCATTTCCAATAGAACAGATGCTTCAGAGAGAAACTGAGAGTGCCAGCTCTGAGAAGCAGTTCTGCTTCATGCAGCTTCAACCAGACACAAAACCCAATGTGCTTACAGAGAACAAGACCGTTCCTTCAACTGGAAGCTGCCTGCACAAAATGCTTCCATTCTGCACTTTCAATCTTTTCTCAGCCAGCACTTTCAGACAACACTTTACATCCAAAGTGCAAATTGTGCTACCCAGAGAGCCCTTGGACCTAACATCACCAATATTCACATGGAAAGTTGGGCAGTTGACAAGATCAATGACCCAGAGTTTCATTGAAATCCTTTTCCTCAAAATTTTTGAAAAGTCACTGGAAATGAAGGTGCCCACGAGCAACAAACTGTGCTTTATACAAGACACAGAAACTTCTAAGTAAAGCCCGTGACTGCTGGCTCTAAGAAGGGGTTCCAATTCCTACTAGTTCAACCAAGCCCAAATCCCAATGTGCTCTCCAGAAACACTTTTACATCCTGCAGTTGAAGCTGTTTGCACACCCTGCTTCTCTTCTGCACTTCACACGCTTCTCATTGAGCACATTCAGAGAACAGTTCAGGCTCAATATCCAAAGTGTGCTAGCAGGAGAGCCCTTGTACCTCCGAGCACTTGCTCAGATAGGAAGCGATAGGTCTGATGGATGGTTCCATTCCTCGATGATTCTGTGGAATCTATTCCTCAAACGGATTCTGAAAACTATCGTGAAATTGCATGAGCCTGTCTGCAATGACCTGTGCTTTATTGAGTGCATAGATGGTTCCAAGTGAAATGGTGCCATCAGCTCTGACAACAGGTTCTGCTTCCTGCATGTTCAACCAGGGAAAAACCGCCACTGAGAACAAAGCTACTTTGTGCACAAACTTTTTCTGTTTGCCCCCTTCAAATGCATCTCAGGATGCACATTCAGAACACATTTCCTGCAAAACACATGAGAAAGTATCATTGCAAAAGTCCACTCTGGTGTAGCATCACAAATATTATTAGGAAATGAATTGCACAAGGTTTCGTTGTATTCCCATGGTCTCCTTCTTCTAAAAACTCATTGAAACTTTCATGACTGACAGCAACCATCTTACCATTGACCAAGTGCTCAGTTGTTTCCAATGGAAACTGTGCCTGCTAGCTCTCAGAAGCCATTGGATTGAAGGCTACTTCAGCCAGGTACAAAGCTCAATGGGCACGATGAGAAAAAAGTCATTTCTTAATATGAAAGCTGTTTGCCAAAAATCTTCTGTGCTGCACTTCCAAACTATTTTCAGGAAGCACACTCAGAGCACAGTTTCAGCCCATATGCAAAGAGTGCTAGCAAGAGAGCCCTTGGACCTAGGTTCAGCAACTTGGAGGAGAACTGTGGGCCCACTGGGAAGAGCAATTCCCCAAGGTTGATTGAAATCCATTGCTCAATTGTTGGTCACAGAATTCACTTGAAATGCAAATGCCTGCCTGCATTGAACTCCCACTGACCAATTGTACCAATGCTTCAAAGGGAAAGTGCCACCTCTGAGAAGCAGTGGTTCTTCAGGCTAGTTTAAGTAGTGACAAACCCCAATGTGCTCACTGAGAACAGAATGAGCTCCTGAATGTTGAAGCTGCTGAGAGACTGCTTTACTTTTGCACTCCCAAAATACTCTCAGCAAGCACATTCAGAGCCGAGGTCAGGCCCAAAATACAATGTTGGCTGACAAGAGAGTCCTTCCACCCAGGATCACCAATTTTGAGAAGGCCATAGAGACTGCTGAAAAGATCAATTCCACAAAATTCCATGGAAACCCACTCATCAGACCTTTCTGAGAACACTTGAAATGCAGGTTTCTGCATGCAAGGAACTCTGGGTGACAGATGGCAACATTTGCCAAATGCAAACATTCCTACCAGCTCTGAGAAACCGTTCTCATTCACACTGCTTCAACCAGGGAACAAGAACAAGTTAGCTTCTGCTACTTGAAGCGGCTTCCACAAACAGCTTCACTTCTGCACTTCTAAGCCGTTCTCCTCAAGCACATTCAGAGCACAGTTCAGGCATGAAACACAAAGGGTGCCAGAAAGACATCTCTTGAATCTAGCATCACCCACTTGCAGGAGGAAAGAGGACCAGCTGAGAAGATCAGTTCTCCAAAGTCTCATTGACATCCATATGTCACACTTGTTTACAACTGACACTTGAAGTGCAGGTGCCCACATGAGTGAACTGTTCTGGATCAATGGCACAGAGTCTTCAATGGGAAAGCATGCCTGTCACCTGTAAGAAGCAGTTTTGCTTTCTTCTAGCTCACCAGGAAAAAAAAAAAAAACACCATGTGCCCACTTACAACAAAGTTAGTCCTGCAAGTTGAAACTGCTTGCAGCAAATGGCTTCCATTCCCCACTTGCAGCCATCAGTGGTTGACAGATGGCACAAAGGCTTCAATGTGAAACCGTGAATGCCAATCATTACAAGTGCTTCTGACACACTCTAGTTCAACCAGAGACAGCCCAAAGTGCTCAACGAGAACACACTTTGTTCCTGCAAGTGGAAGCAGCTTGCACGAACTGCTTCAACTAGAAAATCCCAAGCTCTTCTCAGAAAGCACATTCAGAGCACAGTTCTGGCCCAATAAAAAAAGGGTTCTAGCAAGAGGATCCCGTACCTATGATCACCTTCATAAGGTAGCTTCCCAACTTCTGTATGGAAGTGTGTTTCTCCTTGGCCATGACGCTGTTGTAGAGACCACTAGGAGCTCAGCTTTGTGCAGGATCATCTGACCAGGACTTTTTGCAAGACCTATACAGCCCTCACACATGCTCAGATGCTACAGGACTTTGCAGACCAGTCCAGGCAACAGTAGGCATCTATTCATTGGCAACAGTCTAAAGATTCCTAGTTGCATGGCATTCATTATCATCAAAGGCAGAATTTTGATCAAAAACCATATATATGTGTGTGTGTGTGTGTGTGTGTATATATATATATTTCTTTCCAACTGAATCAAGAAAATAGAAAAAATCCCCAAATCCAAAGAGTGGATCCCTATTGTGATGCTACCAGTGGAAAATTCCATAGCTGACCTCATGGGATGATTCACAGTCAAAATACAGCTGCATGAAAAAGATTACATGACATGACCTTGGGGTTATGTGGAAAGTGGCATGTGAAGTACACATTCATGTCTTCTTCAGACACGGGATTCATTTGCAGGACACCTTATGCAACTGAAAATACTCCAAAATGAGAGAAATCAGAACCATGTCTCCAAAGTATTTCAGCACAGACCAACTCCATCTATCTATCTCTCATTGAGTGTGTGTGCTCTAGTGTGTGTGTGTGTGTGTGTGTGTGTGTGTGTGTGTGGTGTGTGTCTTTGCTCTAGTGTGTGTTTGTACCATGATGACTAGTCAATACTTCATTGCCCCCATTGGAAAACTGACTCAGATAATGCCATCTGCAAAACTCCTAAAAACCAAAGTTCTTGCTGATAGAATGAAACATTCCTTCCTGTTGGTTTGGATGTGTCCTTCAGGAATCACTGCTACATTTAGTACACTCAAATCATCACAGTAGATCAGGTAACAAAAACATATACATTTTAAAATAATAATATATTAATGGAAACAACAAATACAGGATAGAGTAACAACTGTGTTACTTGACAAGGTCAAGGACAATGGCAAACTATAGGTTCAAACTTTCCAAGCAAATAGTAATCAATGTAAATATTCCTGGGCTGCCTCAGCCCCGCCCAGGCACACAGCAGCAGAATGGTTTTGCGAGCATCCTCAGGAGGGCTGGAGCCTTCTTTGCAGGACGAGAGGGAGGTTTAGGCTGGATCCACTCATCATTCTTTTGGGAGAGGCTCCTTTTCCTCAGCACGAAGTTGGATTTTGTGTGAGGGTTCTTTGCATAAAATACGTTGGCCTGCGCTGGAATCCTCAGCTCTGGGGAGAGAGGCAAGTACAAAAAGAAGGTGGCACTCAGGAGGTGCTCCCTAGGACACCCCAACATCTGAGAGCCTGTGCGTGCCAGGAAGGACCTGAGCCACACACCTGAGAGCTCTCCAACTCAGCACCAATACCAACAAAGACAGCCTCCACAGTCCTCCCTGAGCAAAAACTAGGCAGAGCACTTCAACAGACCTAATGTCTGTTCCTTCCAAAGGCTTTGGACTCCAGAACATCCCAGGTCCTCTTGCATCTGCGAAAGCACACCACTAGGGTTTGCATCTGAAATCTCCCACAAAGGCTCCTGTGCCGAAGATTCAGACCCCACATGGGCCGTCTTCATAGGTGGCTTTGGAGGGAAGCATTGGATGGTGAGTGCTCTGATGTCATCATGAAATTCTCATTCAAGATGAACATATTACTGGGAGGTGGGAGTGACTGGAAGAAAGGGTGGGTATGGTTGGAGGAAGACCTAAACAGAGTGCGCACTGGACAATAGTACCTTGGCCCTGTTGGCTCCACTGAATCCTCATCCTCCAAGTAGAGGTCCTCCTCTCCTCTCTGTCTTCTCTCTCTCCCTGTCTGCCAGCCTCATTCTCTCTCTCCCAGTCTATGCCTGTTTGGCAAGGGCTGAGGAACTCTCCACTGCCACACACTAGAGCTTTATGGACAGCCTCAGTGCACAACCAGAGAGAAAGCTAGGAAACCCGGAGAAAAGGCCTAGGATTCCTCTTCTGAGTTATTTTCCTCAAGTATGGCCACAGTGAGGACAGGCTGACCAGAACAGATACCACATTTGAGCCATGCTTCTGTCATTGTTGGTGCCCACCTCCATGTGGACCAGGCTTCCGAGAATGGAGGCCACACTCCAAATGCTGCCCTACTGAGAACAATGGTTCCAAAGACCAGCAAAGGGACTGCTTCCCTCCAACATGGTGTATGGTCCAGTGGTGCCACGACCCCGAGTGGGGGAATACAACAGCCCGCTTCTCCTTCCTCTGAACACCTGTTTCCTTTCAGCCTCGTCAAACCTAGAACCTGTTCTCCATCTTTTCTGGGTTGGATGTGTGGATCTCTGCTATGAATTTCTTAGGCTACCAAGGCCCCAGACAGACTTCCTCTTCCATAGATTCTACTAACCTAACAGTATGTTAAGATAGGAGAAAATTGATCCTAGAACTCATAGGGGTGGTGGTCTTCAGCATACATAGGCTGGGATCATGGCTGCTGTGGGTGTTGGGCTCACAAAAACAAACCAACCCACCAAAAAGCGCTGGCATTATTAACAGATGAGCTCTGTGGCCGACGTGCTCAGGAAGCCCTCATGTGACTTTAGTTAGGGGTCATAACCTGGCTATTGTGATCACTCCTTGGCAAGTGGACTCAGGGGCGGAAGACCATGGACTTCATCCAAACACAGATGATTCAGGCTGTCTCCCAGGCTGTGTATTCTTCCCAATTTCATCCTGTTACTGCTTGCTAGAATCCTGGCCATGCTCTGCCCAGGCAGTGGTTTTCTGGTCACACAGAAGCTTTCAATATTGCTGATTCAGTCCACAAAAGTGCCAGTTCCATCTTTAGCCCATGCATTCCCATGTTCCTCTGAAACCACTCGTATCCCAGACCACAGCCTGTAAGCAGGCTTTCCTCCTCACTCCTCACTGATGTCAGCTTTAGATGCCTGTTCATGTCCAGGGGAGGGCACCTGGTGGGGAGCTGCAATAGCCACTGGGGTATACCTTAGAACCTCGAGAATTACACCAGCAGAAGTGCAATTGGCTTTGTGCAAGAGCCCCAACACACCCTGCTGGAGTGTTCTTGGGGGTCAGAGACTACTCTTTGGTGCTAAGAGTTGACCTGAGTCCACATCCTGAACCTTGCTCCCTGCCATCTGATTGTTCCACTTACTCTGACGGTGAGAGATGATTTGGCCCAGCTCATAATCCTCCGGCTTCTCCTGATCAAGCAAGTGTAGCTCGAGGGCCCTGCGGATGATGACAGGAGCCCTATCGTGGCAGGTCACCTGGAGCAGCATGGGAGACAGGCCTTCAGGAAATGGGCCTTGAAGTGACTACTCAAGGACAGTGGGCAGGGGCATTTTGGAGGCACCTCCACTCTAAATATAAGGGCAACATCCATGACCTTACTACCTGAGGCTGGCTTCCTGCTCATCCTGTGGGCTCTTCCCATAGGCTACTGGCCCAATCCTTGTACATAGGACTTCCTGGACCTGCCATTGCTCTTTGTGGAGCCCCACTCCACTCAAGGTGAAAGGACCTCACTCCCTGTATACAGATGCAATCTCACCTCACAAGTTGGGTGGAATGGGACAGTGGCCTCCAAGATCCCAGGTCTGCCTGAGGATGCAGGCGGCATTTGGGGTTGCCCAGACACAAAACCTAGAGGGCTTTGGTCTGGATTGCCAGTGCCCAAAACAGACCCAGGAACATGACCACACACAGGAGTGCTGAAAGACAGCCACGAGAGCTCCTGGCCTCCAGAGGCTCAGTGCTGGCTGGGGTGTGGGAGGGCACCTCATCCGGCAAGGGTGGTCATTGGAAAGGGCTCCTGTCCTGCAGATTACCTGGACATTTAGTGTGCTTGCTCTACACATCCATATCGACTCTGCAGAGGGACCCTCTCAGCTCCTTGTTCAAGGAACATGCAGAACCTCACACTGCTGTCCTCCTCCATGGATGACAGCATCCCATACAGGGGAACCTGCCACCTAGGTCCCGTCCTATTCTCATCTGTCACCCATACCTGTCTCTGCCCTTCTGGACTGCATGCTGCCACCTGACACACAGACTCCCTCAGACGTGGCGGTGGACAGCTGCTGCTCTCCCTCATCTCAGCTCCAGCCCTTCACACTGACCTCTCCCTTCTTGATTCCCATCTATCCTCCTGATCATCCAGAAACTCCAATGCAAGAGGGCATGAGTAGTCCATGGTATTGGACCAGTGTCTGCTCCCCACCCAGGTGTAAGCACCAGGGGACACCCCTGCACCCAGGCTTACCAGGACAGTCTTGGCCAGCTTTGGACTTTGAGTTTCTAACTGGACACGAATTAAGCAGGTGTCTCCCACCTGCTTGTGGGAAAGTGGCCTGGAGGACTTGCAGGATGATTCTGAGAACTGTGGGGGATGGAACATCAGCAAACCCAGAAACAGAAAGCCACCCCAGCCTGTCAGTTAGCTCTATGGGCTTCTAGCACATATGTCCAGGTGATGAGGCTTCTTGTTACAAGAAGTGGAATGGCAGCACAAGTACAGCTTGAATAAGGTAGGTGTTTACCTCCTTTCCCTTGACCTGGGGGCGTTTCCTCACGATGAAATGGTATTTTATTCGCGGATTCATGGACAGATACATGAGTGAGTGGTCAGGGACCTTGATTTCTGCAGAGAGAAGTGGAGAGAACTGTTAGGGGGCACTCAAGGATTATACCACAAAACACCCCCAACCCCTGAGAGTCTCCGCCAGGGCAGGCCAGCACCAGACTTGAGAGCCCTCCAATCCAGCTACAGTGCCACCAAAGACTCCCTCAATGATTCTTCCCTGGAGAAGATGATGCACAGGATTTTAACCAAAAGAGCACCTGACAATGGAAATAGCACCTTTGAACTGGCACCCCCTTTCTCCACAGAAAAGCCTTCTACACACATGGCTGATTTGAAGACTGTCAGCAAGAGAGTCCATCGTAGATAAACTTCCTATATTCATGTCACCCTGTTTACTTGGCCACTGGCTAAGAAGATACCAACACTCCAGGTGTTGGACACCTTCTTACTAGTTTTTCACAAACGTATCCAGTATAGTACTTTGAAGAAATGTGCAAACAAGGCCTCTGGCTTTGAGCTGAGCTGCACAGAGATGTCTACATTTTTTTTAAGATAAGTTACAAATGGGCTCCATGGTAACAGCTGGCAGGGGGAGGAAAGAAAGGGGAGAAGAAGCTCTCCCCTTCTCAGGTGTTGTCCTTGAAGAGTTAACTTGCCCACAAAAGTGAAAGAAAAGCTGCTTTTATGTGAACTTCTGCAGACTGTGAACTTCTGAGCCCCTCCCCTTACATGCTGGGTATAAAACCCTGAAACTCCCTGAACTCGGGGTTCAGGGGATTGATTGATTACAGCGAAAGCTGTACCCTCTGAACCTGGCTGCAGCCAAATTAAACTGTTTCCTGCTATCTTCAGTGCCTTGCCTCTTTGGCCCTACAACACCTTGGGCCCCAGAACTTCTCAGTGCAGGTTGCACCTGCCAAAGAGACACTGCTAGACTTTGCATCAGGATTGGCACCCCAAAGGCTCCTGCATGCTTACACATGGGCATTCAGGGAAGCGTTGGATGGTGGGTCAATTCATCCTCTTGCCTGGATGAATTCACTCATGGATGAATACACGGAGGGGAGGTGGTATCCATCAGAGGTGTGTTGGGCATGGACATGGGAGGACTTCAGCAGGGTGGTGCCCTGGAGAACTCTATTGTTTTCTAGGTTCGCTTTCCTTCCCCTTGTTTCTCATCATGACTGTCTGCTTGGTGCTTGTATTCTGGTTCTTGTTCTACTTGTGGCTCTTCTTTCTGTCCTGCATCTTCTTGTAGTTCTTTCTGGGTCTTTTTCTTGTTCTTACATGATTCCTTCTTGTTCTTCTTCTTGTGTATCTCCCTCCACACTTCCTTCCGTTTCACCTCCTTTTTTCCTTCTTCTCCTCCTGCTCTTCATCGTGTGATCCTCTCCCCACTCAGGAGTGTCCTCTTTCTCCTCCTCCTCCTCCTCCTTCTCCTTCTTTCTCTGGCAATGGCTGGGCATCCTGAGGAGTTCAAATCTATCACACTCTTCTGCCCAGATGCAGCCCCTCTTCAGAACCCCAAGATGAAATCAGTTCTCAATCAATGGCCGGGAGTGAAACCAAGACCAAACACATGTGACTTCCTTTCTTTGTCATACTCATAGTCAGGAAAGATTGAATAACAGACACCGCATTCTGGATAGGCTTCTACCTGTGGTAGTCAGCACCTCATCTGGACCAGGATTGCTAAACTAGATTCCACCTCCAAAAAGCTTCCCCAATGAAAACAAGATTTTCAAAATCTAGGAAAGGGCCAGCATCACTGCCACCCTCCTGCCATAAGGCATAGATGCCATCACACCTAGTGGGTTCCAGGCCCCCTGCTAGTCCTCCCTTTTGACGTTTGTTACACACAAACTTCCCCTGGTCTGGAGCCTGCTCTCAACTGATGCTTGGGTTGAAAGTGTGTTTCTGAAATCACCTTCGTAGATTCTCAGTTTGGTAATTCCTTATTGACTGGCTTATTTTTGTACCAGGGATAAAACCAGAGGCACTTAAGCACTGAGACCATTCCCAGGCCTTTCGACTTGGGTACAGGGTCTCCCTAAGTTTCTGAGGCTGTTGGGAACTTCTGGTCCTCCTGTACAGCCTCCCAAGTCCCTGAGATTCGCAGACACGGCCCCCTTGCCCAGCTCCTTGCACCTCAGTCTTCCTCATGTGTAAGACAGAGCCAACCCAAATGAGGTGGTGTGTGAAAATGGGAAAACTCACTTACATGCCCGACAGATGGTGGATTCTATTGTGGACAGGCTGGGATGGTGGAGGCTAGGAGTGTCTGGCTCACAAGAAAGGAAAGAGCACTTTCATTGTGGACAGCTCAGCATTGTGGCCTATGTTCTTCAGATGCCCTTCTTTATTGCTGGAAGGAATCATAACCTGGCCATTCTGGGATCTTCAGGAGATGGGCACCCAGGCACAGAGGACTTGGAATTATTCCAAAAAGAACCCAAACAGGCTGTCCCCTGGCCTTGACTTCCTCTTCACTGAGTCCTGTTCCCAGCTGCTGCCATCCTGATATTCTTGTGAGTAGGCAGGACTTCTCATATCCTGGCCATGGATTGGGACCTGTGCTGCTTCCGTCCATAGCAATGCTGATCCAATCAGGACCCATGTTCTCCTCCTCTTCATCTGAAGTCATCCTTATCAGTGAGCCATAAACCAAACTGACGATTGATTAAGCCTCTCTCTTCCTTGCCCCTCATCCATATTAGCTTTGCATTGCCTGACCAGGTCCAGGGGAGAACACATTTAGGGAGGTCCAGCAGCCCCCTGGGGCCTCATTGAGCACCTCCACATTGGACACGCCCATCACTTTAGTTGGTTTCCTGCACCAGGCCCACCACACTCTGGTTTTTTTAGGGCCAAGGCCCACTTTCTCTAGTGAGTTATCCTGAGCCCACTGTGGATCATTTCTCCCCACTGTCTGATTGTCCTACTTACTCTCATTCTCAGACATCATTCGCAGCAGCTCATAGTTGTCCACATCCTCATGCTGCAACCTATTTTGGTCCAAGGCCCTGCGGATGAGGCTCGTCACCCTCTCCTGGCAGGTCACCTGGATCAGGGTGGGACAAATGTCATCAGAGAATGGCTTTTAGAGGAGCTACCCAGAAGACTGTGGTCAAACATTCAGGAGAAATCTCAGCTACATAGACAAGGGCACAATCTTGTTATCCTGCTGCCTGAGTGTGGCCTCCATATACCCCCTGGGTTCTTACAATGTGCTACTAGAACAATCCTGATACAAATATCTGCCTGTAACTGCCATCCACCCTCCCCCTGGGGAGCCACATTCCACTCAGGTCAAAGGACCAAACTGCCTATGCACAGACACACTCTCAACTCACTGAGATGAGAGCAATGGACCAGGGACCTGCGTGCCAAGTGTGCTCTGGGATGCAGGCTGCCTTTGTGGGTGGAAGAGGCAGATACACTAAAAATTTTGGTCCTGACTGCCACTACACAAAACAGACTCAGATACAAGAGTGTGCACTTGAGTGCTTCATGATAGCCTCGAGAGGCCCTGGCCTCTGGAAGCTCAGTGCGGGTCTGGTTGTAATGAGGTACTTGACTCAGCACTGGCAGGCACTGGACATGTCTCCTCTGCAGCTGGACACCTGCAGCATTAGCGTGTCTACTGCACATCCATAGAAATTCTGCCAAGAACCCCTTTAGCTCCCTATTCACATACATGCAAAGGCTGACATTCCGAAGCTTTGGCATGACCCCCCAGGTGATCCCGACCCCAAATTCCCACACCTAGTCATGCTACGGAGGTTCTCTTCCCAGCCACCAGCAACACATCCCCTCCTACCCATGTGACAAGTCACTGTCACCTCCTCTGCTCCAACCTCACTCACTGAGAATACCAAGTTCTAGGCACTGCAGCCTGCACCCTGGACATTTCTCTGACCTCATCTGCCCACAGCATTCCGTCTGCACTTCTGGCCTGCAAAACCCACAATACACAGGCCCACTCACCGCTGGAGCTGGGCATGCTGAGGCTCTCCCTCCTCAGGTCAAGCCCTTAAGATGGACCTCTCTCTTCTTTATTTCCCACCACAGCCCCGGGGTTGGCTGTGTCTCCTGCCTTCTACTGTGTGGACACCCAGAAGGCAGCCCTGTTGTCAGGCTTACCAGGATGCGCTTTGTCTCCCTCCGGCTCTGTCCCTCTAGGAGGACGTGAACAAAGCGGCTGTCTTCCACCTGCTCGCTGGAGTGAAGCAGTGAGGAGCTGCTACTGGTGACTTTCCTCTTGCACCACTCATTGCTTTGGGTGGCCTGGGGCGATGGTCTTGCAGCCACTGCAGAGCTGCTGCTCCCAGCTGCTGGGATCCTGGATGCCACTGCCACGGAAGGCTCCAAGAACTGTGGGGGATGACAACATCAGCAAAGCCCAGCACCTGCACCCCACCCAGCCTGGCAGTTGGCTCCGTGGGCATTCTACAACATCCATTCAGAACCTGAGGTTCTTGTCCCCTTGGAGGATGTGGAGTGGCCCCAGGAGTAAAGACTGAAGAAGGTGGCTGATTACCTCCTTTGGCTTGACCTTGAACCACTTTCTGGCAGCTGTTTCCCGAAGAACGAAGTTATAATCCACTCTGCCATCCAGGGCGTAATATACGTTCCCATCAGCAGGGAACCTCAGCTCTGGAGAGGAAGGGGCAGAGGCGTGGTAGGTGACACTCAAGGAATACACTACAAAACATCCCCCACAACTGACAGCCTCTGCCAGCGCAGGTCTCACACACAGACCTGAGAGCCCGCAAATCCAGCTACTGTTCCACCAAATACTCCCCACTGATTCCTCCCTGAGGACCCTCTATGCACAGGAGGTCCACTACAGGATCACCTTTCAAGGAAATAGCCCCTTGCACCCCAGAACCTCTCAGTTCATGTTGAACCCGCCAAAGAGAAACAGCTAGACTTTGCATCTGGATTGGCCCCCAAAGACTCATGTGTTGAAGGTTTCCACCCCACTGCAGCAATGATCACAGGTGGGTTTGGGGAAAAGCACTTGATGGTGGGTGCCTCCACCTTGCCAGTGGATTCATCCACTCAGACGGGGCTACGCTAATTTGAGGGGTATGGTTTGGAGGTGTGTTGAGCGTGGGTGGAGGATGTCCACAGCAGGGCTGTGCCATTCAGAGCAATATATTTCTCTTGAGTTCCCCACTTCTGCATTTCCTCCTCATGAGTATAATTCTCATTCACATTTTTAATCAATTTATTGTTATACATCTTGTTCTGCTTGTGTTTCTCCTTCTTGTTCCTGTCCTTCTTTATCTTCTCCTCATGCTTCTTCTTATAGTCATCTTGACCTTCTAATTCATTGTCTCCTCCTTCAACTCATTTTCATTTTTCTCCTCCTCCTCCTCCTCCTCCTCCTCCTCCTTCTTTCTCCTCTCTCTCTCTCTCTTTCTCTCTCTCTCTCTCTCTCGCTCCAACAAGAGTTTACAAGCTGTGAAGGGTTCTATTCTACCACACACTCCTCTCTAGAAATGGCCTCTGGTCCTAAGTGGACTCAGTTTGCAATGAATAGAAAGATTGGAAGCCAGAAATGATTCTTCATTGAACTGCTTTTCTCATGTACTTGTCTCAGTCAGGAAAGGCTGCCAAAGTAGGCACCCTGTGGTTGTCTGTCTTCTTTGACACAAGACAAAGAAGCCTCTCTTCTTGGTCCCTCATGGATAATAGCTTTGCAATGCCTCCTCAGGCCAAGGAAAGAATACATGGTAGGCAGGTCCACAGTCCCTGGGGAATATGAAGAACCTACAGATTTATGCCCCATCACTACACTTTGTCTTGTGCACAAGTGCCACCATACTCTTCCTGGGCATTTGGTGGACGCACACTGTGTTTTGGCTCCCAGTTTTCTTGAGCCCACTGTGACTCACTGCTCCCTACCCTCTGATGCTACCACTTACTCTGATGGTTCGAGACAATTTGCAGAAGCTCAAAGTTTTCTGGATCCTCCTGCTGGAGCAAGTGTGCATCTAAGGCCCTGCGGATGATGACTGGAGCCCTGTCCTGGCAGGTCACCTGAGCAGGGTTGGAGAAAGCTCATCAGAGAGGGAATTTGGGAGTAGCTACCCAGAGGACAGTGCTCAAGGACAATCAGAGACAACTGAGCTCTCAACACAAGGGCACCATCTTGTTACCCTGCTACCTGAGGCCTTCATGTGATCATGTGGGGTCTTCCTATGTGCTTCTAGCCCAATCCCAATCTTGGTACAAGAGTTTGCTTCAACCTGCTATGCCCTGCAGGGAGAAGGGAATAAGGACCAAAAGGCTTTGCACAGACACACTCTAGTCCCATCAAGATGGGAGGTGTGGTCCAGTGGACTTCCATATCCCTGCTCTGGTCTGGGATGCAGCTGCATTTTTGTGTGGACCAGGCACAAACCCTAGGTGCTTTGGTCCTGACAGCCAGGGCACAACACACACTTAGGACTCTTTAATGATAGGCATGGAAGCTGCTGGGCTCGAGAGTGTCAGTGCTTGCTGGGGTGTCAGGAGGTACAGACCCAGCAGGTGTGGTGGTTCAGCATGGCTCCCCTGCAGCTGGACACCAGAGTCTCATGATGGATACTCCACACCCAGGAAAATTCTGCAGAGAGAGCCGCTCACTCTCTATGCACATACATGCAAACTAGGACACTAATGGGCTCCTCCAAGGCCCCCAGTTGTCTGTGACCCACACCTACCCACCTTAATCATCCCACAACGGCTCCCTTCCCTTCAACCAGCAACATGTCCCCTCCCACACATAAGAAAATGATGCCAACTCCTCTGCTTCAAACTCCATGGTTCAATATGCTCCTCCTCAATACCAAGGTCAGTAGAGGATGGCCTGTACCCTCGATATTTCTCTGACCTCCTCTGAACCCAGCACTCACTCCTGCACTTCTGACCTGCGCACCCCAAAACACACAGGCCCACTTTCACCCAGACCTGGCATGCTGCTGCTCCCCGCCTCTCAGGTCAAGCTCTTAACACCAAACTCTCTCTTCCTCATTTTCTGCTCTCCTTCCTGACCTTCCAGAAGCTCCAATTCAAGAAGACAGGCCTAGTCCAAGGTGTTTGCTGTGGACTCGGTCTTCCCCAGTGTGGGCTCCCAGGAGACTCCCCCGCTCAAAGACTCACCAGGATGCTCTTATACTTTGTCCTTTCATTTTCCATGTACACGTGAATGAGGCATCTGCCTCCCACCCGCTTGCTGAATTGGGGCCGTGAAGAGTTCCTAGTGGAGACCCCTGATGTCCTGGACTCCGGCTCTGCCCCTTCCCAGGGAGAAGGCTCTGGCTCTGGGGTTGGCTTAGGAGCCGTGACAGGAACTGAGCTGGTAGCTAGAGGAGAAAAGATGCCAACATGACTGCCTTGCCCTGACCTTGGCACACACAGACAATGCCCCTGCTGCCAAGAAGACCTCAGGCCCTTAGCCCACACAGGACCTCTTTGCACACTGGGGTCACTTCCTGAGTGGACAAAGGCTTATCCTAATTTCCAGCCCAACACCGGACATACAGACATCCCGCAGTGGGACAACACTCGGACCTTTCCTCATGTACCCTTAGGTACTCACCCCAGTCCGCCTGGCTCTCAGGCTCTGCCTGGCTTGATTTGCCATCTTCAATTGCGGCCAGGAGGTGGTGTGCCTGGTGCTCCAGGTTCAAGCCACCCAGCAGGAGCCACATGGATCGCAGCAGCAGCTGCAGACTCAGCGAGCCTGGAGGCTGATGGGAAGCCTCAGTGTGGAAGTTCACCCAGGTCCCCGGGAAGGAAGGTGAGGCACTGTGGGGAGGCAGGTATGGAGTCAGCAAAATCCTGGCCTCGCCTTCGCCATGGCCTCCAGAGCAAAACTCGGACCGTATACTCCTGAACCTTCCCTGGCTCTGCACACACCAGTCCACCCCAGACAAGACACAGTGGCTGTACAGGCAGGGACAGGACAGGTCGCTAGGCAAAGAACCTTCAACCAAGGAGCGTTAGATCCATGGCATGACCAGCTCTCCCCTCCTCTGGGCAGGCCTGACACTCTTCTTCCTCTTGGCTACGTGCTCTCCAACCTGGAATGCACCTTCCAGGAGTGTCTGTCCTCCTGCCCACTCTTCTCAGGGCTCAAGAGACACCTCCTCCCCTGGCGTGGGCTGCAATGCTACCTCATTCTCTGTGAGCTCTCACTGAGTCCCCCTGAGTAGCAGTGGACCTTTCTTTTCCCATGAGTGCAGGCCACATGTCTGTGGCCCTGGGGGAGGACAGGGAGGTGTAGTGTGGGGGGATCCATTGTCCCAGGGGCTTCCCCAGAGGACCATGACTCCACCTACAACTCCCTGCCTTACCCGTCCTACTGTTGAAGCCCCACACCTTACACTGCAGGCAGAAAACAGAATTGGGGAGAGCAGTCTTTCCTCAGCCTTCCCAAGTCAAATCACCTTGCAGGTCCCTATTCTGGAAACAGGAGCCCACCCTCTTGTCCCCAAGCCCATTCCATGTTGAAGTTGGTCCAGGGGTCTACCATGTTCACTGAAGAGGACAACGTGCAGTTATGCCTCATGGAGTCAGGGATGCTGTCACATGTAGGATATGTACTCATGGCACCTGCGGTTTCGGGCTGACCCTCATGACAAGGGACACAGTGGCAGTCATTTGTACCCCATTTTTCACTGAATTATGAAACGTGACTGAAAACGTGTCTTCACACAGTGGGTGCTTTCTCCATGTTCATCAGTGAATGAGCCCAAACTGCTGATTCCCACATATCTCTCTGGGTGTGGGAGCTGCCATCTCCAAAGCCCCTGTCCAGCTATATCCCAGCTAGGAAGCTCTGTCCCACTATGTAAACTAACATGTCTTTTATTAACCCAAAAGTGCTTTGCCCAAGGCCGGAGTTATGAGACGCCTCTGGCACAGAACTATTTCTTCACGAAGCCAACATCACACCAGAACGGCCACCTAGCCTCACTGAGTCCACCTGGGAATGAGCTCAGCGTACACCATTGAGCTGTGGTGCCCAGTGTGTGGGGGCTGCTCCACGGACCTCTGTGGACCACCTGGAGTCAGGATGGTTCTCTGCCTGAGAGGGGGAGTTCATTCCCCTTGCAAGGCTGTGGCAGGCACCTCCAGGATTCATCCCACTCGGGACTGACATTCCACTATGAGCGTGGTCCTCTATCTCACTAGGTATCACAAAACATTGGGTCCCTGAGAGGTACATGGCAGCCCCAAGACCCAGGCATGAGGGGGCTACACACTTGGGCTTGGTGGTCTGGTGCTTACCTTGGGAACAGCAGGTCCAGCACCTGCTGGGTGGGGATGAAATCCCAGTAGATGAACCCCATGTTGCTGCTGAAATCTAGGTTCCTCCCACAAATGACAGGCAGGAGCCAATTCCTAAGCTGGTCCTGCCTGTAAGGTACAAGGCTCTGTACCCTGCAGGGCTCATCCGTGTTCTGATCATTTTCACCCTGGGTTGGGACCAAGAATGGTGGGTTCAAAATGGAAAAGGTGACAAACAGAAAAATGACTTGAGTCAAAGCACAATGGGACAGTTCCCATCAGTACAAACACACACACACACACACACACACACACACACACACACACGCTGTCAGAATAGGAGTCCTGGGCCATTCATCAGGGATCAGACTAGAAGGCCTGCTGGGCTCACCTGCCCTGTGCTACACAGGGTTACTCTTGAGCTCCTCTGCGACATTCGCCAGAGGCTCTGGCATCTAAGATGAAGCCTCCAATGTTTCCCCAAAAGGGCTACTTGGCCCCCCTGAGATTCCTGGGGGCCTGAGGCTCGGCATTGTTTGCAACCACAGGAGAACATCCTTCTCACTCCAGTGACTCCAACCAAATGAGCTCGGATGGCTTGGTCAGTGAAGTGGGTGCCTGGATACCAGGGTTCCATGTTCTGTTTGATCCATTGTCAAGGCAATGATGTCATTTCCTGTGCTCCCCATACCTGAGACTCTTTTCACATAAGACCACGTTCAAAAGCTCTATGGGCTGCTGATTTCTCCCCCGTGCCTACCAACATCAACTGCACATGAGTTCACCAACAAATACCCAAATACCCCCACCAGTGCCTGCCCAGCTTGGTTTCAATAGAATTCCAGCTTGGAGCCTTCACAAATGCATTCACAACAAGTCCATCCCTCTCACCAGGTTTGGGACTCTGATCCCATCATTGTGCCACTCATGAGTGACCAGTCTTTTCTGGAAAGTAGGGTAGCATCTAATTTCTAGGGATTATTGTGTCTATTGGCCCATAAAACCCTGTATTCTCTTGGAGACCAGAGATGGGACTCATAGGTGGCTAAAGCACAAATGTAGAGATGGGACAATCACAAGAAGGGGAGAGACAGAGAATGCACCCTAACTCAATCAGGCCTGTGTCCCACACAGGGACGTGGCCAATGTCCGTCCCATCGTGGCTGCAGTTCCCACTCTACACCATGGCAAGTTGGAGGTGACTGAGATGCAGAGGCTGCTCCCCTCTGCCATACAACTTCCCAAGGCTTCTCCTAAGATTTCAAAAGGGCCAAGTGTGTCTAGTGTTGGGGTCCCACAGAGACTCCGAGGTACCACAGCATCCTGCTGCCCAGAACCAGTTCACCCCTCACCTCAAGGGGGCTCAGACTCTGTCTCTGGATTCATGGGAACAGAACAAATCCATTTAGCAAGTGTGTCCTGGGATAAAGACATGACAATCACCTATCCTCTCATCACAAAAGCCCTGAGGCTAGCCAACATGGATCCCACCAGGAACACAGGCATGAACTCAGACTCTGATCCTCCCAGCCGAGCCTCGGTAGAGCCTGGACTCCCTGCCTCCTGAGACAAGGAAATAGAGGTGCCTACCCGAGCCATCTTGGATGAGCTGCACACAAACTGAACTTATCAATGCCTCTTGCTCTCAGTTGTGAATAAGAGGGGAGGTGGCCCAGGCCCTCCAACCCACACTGGCCTTTTATCCAGCCTCCTTCTAGGGCCAAACTCAATCCTGCCTCTCAATTTCTGCTGCCTTCCCCAACACACTGCTACCAAATTTGAGCAGAGCTGGCTCTCTGTAATCATGCTGGTGCCAGCAGCAATGCCACCCCACTGACATAATTCTGAGTCCCAACCTAGGCACTCAGGCTGTCCTTGCCACACCTGGCCTGTTTGGGCTCTGGCTCTTGCTCTTTTCTTTCAAGTGCATGTGTTTTGAGATTTTGTCTCTACAGCCACAGATCTGCAGCTACAGCAGGATAGAGCTCATGAGGTTCCATTATGAGCCATGTTCAAGCCTGTCAGGACTGTTAACTGGGGTGACTGCTGGAACACGGTGATGAGGGAACACATGAGAGGTGGTTGGACCCACCTTGCCTCTCAGGGGCTTCCTTTCAGGACAGGAGTGCTAGGGATGGGAGCCCCTGGAATGGGATGCTTTAGACAAGGCGTGACCATGGGCTCTCTTCCCTGGAAACACTGGCTCCACTGAGCATGGAGAGCACTGTCATTCCTGGTGGCTCACAACAGCCCTGCACCCCAGTAAGGACCCCACACTCAAGACCTACCCCTGAGTGTGGGTGTCCTTGAGGAAATGAGGTCCCTGATCCCAGGTGCAAAGGGGTAAGTCCTCTCAAGTCCAGGGACAATGAAGGGACATCTGAGTTTCCCTTGTCCTTCTTTCCCTCTGCTGAACCCAGGGTGTCCTCACACTAAGCACAGTTAGGACCCTGGCCTCAACCTCAATGAGGATCATTAGGCTCCATAAAGGACAGTCTCTAAGGTGTTCAGTGGACCAACACCCTCTGCACAACCCATAACCCTATTCACCCAAGATGCAAGAGGATTTCTATTCAGGAAAACCAGGAAAGGGAGAGCATTTCTCAAGGACACAAGGACATTAGTGGGTGAGGGAGTACTTAATGGATGGAGAACTATGGCCACCACCAACTTCCAGAAGCATATGTGGCCCTTTGGGCACAGGTCCATACCCTTTTTTTCCCATCAATTTTTTCAGAGAAGTGAGGCTATCTCTTAGATGGCACCTCCACACTAGGAGGGTCTCCTACTTCTTCCACAAGAAAATAGTGGGCAACGGGCTTCCTACTATGTGCATCTGAATCATTCAGGGGGCATCTGTAGCCTTTCAAGACCCTGAGAACCATGGGGGCACCCAGCACCAGCAGATCATTTCTGCACATCACAACAATCACCCCGGGTGGGAACTCTCCATTCCACTCTGTACTATGCCCTGTCATCTGACCTGATCAGTCGGACCCCTCTCCTTTCTGTTTCTTGATTGTACTGCTATGGTTCCAGACATGGATGCCAGGGTGCTTGTGGCCCACCACAACCGTCTGGGTGCCAGGAACAAACGACACAGTGGAATGTGTCTGGGAACTTCGGGATGATGGGAAGTCCCACCCTCCAGGTTTTCATCTTCAACGCAATGAGTGCAGAGGGAGCCAGGAGGGCTCTGTCAGGTAGATAGAGGTGGGAGCTCACTGAGCCTCAACTAAATGCCCAGGACTCTGGGTTCAGAGCTGGTGTTATGTGGAATTGTTGAGAGACGTGAAGAAAACCCAGCTCACTGTATGCAGAGACAGCAGATGCCCTCATTGTGGTCGGGCAGCTGTGCTTCTCAGAGCCCTGAGATGTCCCATGGGTGTGGAGGTGGGGAACCCAAGTGCCATCCCAGGCTGCTCCTGAGCACCTCGACCTGGATTCGAAGTACGTGACTCTCCATCAGAGTCATCACATCAATATATCCCGGCCCCCCACCCCAAAAGTTCTCTCAGAGACACTGAGATTCTGCTGGCTCTGGACTTGCCCTTTCCTCTGGGATCCTGAGGGCCTATTAAATAGGAGGTCACACCAATTCTCAGCACACGGGCTGGGCCCCCTCACATCCCAGGAGTATCCAGGCATTGGTTCTATTTATAGTCCATCATGACCTACAACACAATGGACACATCCTGCAATCAGCTAAAGAAACTACCAGGCACAGAGCCTTCATGCACACTGGCCTGTAGAGACCTGGAGGAGGAGGGGACTTAAAGGCTGCGTGGAACCCAAGACCCTAGATCCTGGGATCTGAGCTGGACAGACGACAGCTCATGTGAACACAACCACCACTGTCACTGAGAATGCAATTGAGACACCCACAGATTTGGCAGTGGACCTGGTATGCCCACGAGTGGGGGTGAACTGCATCCCTTGAAAATGATGGTGTCCAGAGAAAAACAAATTTTGTAGGATCTCACTCATCTCAGGTTCCCAATTATCAGGTTCCACAAAAGATAAAGTACAATGTTTTTTGCCTGGGCCTGGGAGGGCACTAGAATTCAGTACTGATGGCAAGAGTATGTCCATGTGAGTTCTAGAGATGCATGGTGGCAATGCCTATGCACCAATATGAACATGCTTAATGCCACTCAACTGTGCACTCCAAA
Source organism: Callospermophilus lateralis (assembly GCF_048772815.1). NCBI lineage: Eukaryota > Metazoa > Chordata > Mammalia > Rodentia > Sciuridae > Callospermophilus > Callospermophilus lateralis. The sequence goes on along the minus strand of NW_027513833.1, from coordinate 102,123 downwards.
ATGGTTCAATTACAAAATGGATGTTTGGTGTTGATTACCACAATGTAAACACTTGGGAGACTACTGATTGACTCATCTTAGCATAGTTTGTGTTGTGATGGCAGAATACAAGACACTGTTAATTCATAGCTCAGATTTTATTTCTCAAATTTGGGAGGCTGGAAGACCAAGACCGGGGGCCAACTTGTAAGAATGTTCTTGTTGTGTCCTCCTGGGGAAGCAGGTGAAACAGGAACAAGGGCTGCTTTGAGAACCCCCTTCCCAGGAAAGAAGAATCCGTGGCCTAAGCACATCTTCAAGTTCCCACCCTCTAACACATCATAATTCAGAGATAGAATAGAATGACAGCCCATGCTCCCCAGAACATCCCAATTTCTTGGCATGAGTCCATTTCTGCAACATTTCACAAGTCATGATTTTGGATAAGACAAGAGCTAAGCTAAACACATGGGGAGAGAACTCCCTTCTCATCTGCTGCTTGCAGTGTTGCATGTGGCCTTACAAGCCATCACTGAGGTTCTGCACAACAGCTCCGACTGCCCCCCTATCACATCCCCATGGGGCTGACTCACACTCAAGTCCTGAACACTCCCAAGCCCAGAAACCAGAAATGTCACAGGAAATCCAAGGGAGATTTGTTCAAAGTCCTCCAAAAACACCAGCCACACAGGCTCAAGTCTCTTACAAAAATGCCAGAGTATTTGCATCTAAATGCTGCATATCTTCTTCCTGTAGCACTTCCACTATCTGCAGATGACTTCTGACACCTAATACAATGAAAGGGCAGTGTCATTCTCTGTAACACTGTAAGATCCAGGAAACAAGGAGGAGAGAAGTATCTGTCCAGAGAGACACAACTCCTTTCCTGATAGTTTGGATTTCCAGCTGGCGGGGACCATGGATGCAGAAGAATGGGTGCAGGGCCAACTGCACTTTCTTGCTTTGCATTGAGGGGAGGAAACACTGAGCCAGGATGAGGGCTTCTAGGAGCTGATATCCTCAAGTCAACATCTGGACACATCTGACCTTCAGGCCAGAAGACTTTCTTGCAGGAAATCCAAGGACTTTCCTACAGAGGACAGACTCATGAAAATGCTTGAAATGACAAGAAGCTCCCATTCAAGCTCAGCATTCAGTCCTGGACAGGGTAAGACCAGGCCACTTTGATGTCTGCTCCAAAGAGTCTACCAGACAGAATCCTCTTACTGATCCCTTACGGAGCCATAGGAACTGGCTAGAAAAGCCTTCACATCCTGAATACATTCTTCACCTCAGAATACTGGACAAGCTTTGATATCCATCTCTCGTTACCTTGCTCCCCAGCCAACCATTTTTCAACAAATTCAAAGGAGCAACTCATGTAAGCACACAGACAGAGATATTCAATACACAAATCAATGTGTGAAAAAGACAACTGGTATTTCTTGTTTGGGATATTTCAAATGAACTCCCTTCTGCATGACCTCCACAAACCAAAGGAAAATATTTGTGAAATTCCCAAGTACAAGACAAGATACACTTGCCAAGGAGACAGCGCCATGAATTTTGACACTGCAAATGTAGTGTGTGTGTTTAGGAGGCAGTCACAGTTCCCATGAGAGAGTCCCATGAAATCAATTAGGAAGATCCATGCTCTAGCCCGATTATACAAGTGATGTGACCTTGAAAGAGTCACTTGGTCTTAGCAACCATCATCACTAACCACTAAGTCAATGAATAAAGGTCCTCAGGTGTCAAGCCAGATGATGCAGGATGAGCATGGATGAGGATGGGTGGGAGAAGTCTCCCCCTCTAACACAATTGGGGAAGGCTGTGCCTGCCCTCAGGTGGTGGGGGGCCTGGGATCCTGCCACAGAGGGGGATTCCAAACGTCACATCCCCTGACCCAGGCCAGAAGACCAAGTAGAGTCCCAGGACCCTGGGGAGGCCGAATGGCAAAAAAGGTCCAAAGGAACTAAGGATCTGCCTGGACCCTCAATCCCCTACTCTGAGCAGGGCTGCATGACAAGGCCAGAGGCCATCCACAGCAATCTGCCTTTACAGGAAAACGAAGGCACTGCAGGCTGCCTCTGGCTCCCTGAATCAGGGTGGTGTTTTCACAAAGCAAGACCACTTCCTCACATTTGAGCAGCAGCTCATGCGCTGACAGCATCATGGCTGGCTTGACTCAGGCCTTGAGAAATGACATAGAAAATTCATAGCAAACCCATCTTTAGCTCTTCCACATCATCAGGGGCTCCGATTCATTTCCGTCAACAAAGATGTCTGAAATGGTGTCTACAGATGCTGGGGACTCACCTATGTGTGGAACTTTTCAGGAAAAAGGGGATCAAATCTCATGAAGCAACTCTTCTTCTTCTAGCCCAAGAGCAATGCAAGGAACCTGCAGAATACCAGAGGCTCACTTCTCATGTCTTCTGGAAATGAATCATTAATGCTTTCTTCAAGGTGAAGCAGAAGCCTGGATTCCCAGCTGCACAGAACTGTTTGAGGGCACTGTCTCCCTTAAAACCCAAGAAGAAAAAACAGGTCATTAAAGAGGCATATGGATTAGAATACATGATCAATGATCCGTCCTCCCTGGAGCCTTCCACATGACCATCTTCCACATTCACAGTGCAATGCTTAGCCATTCTCAAAGACCAGGAGACCATGATGCTCATCACCAGGAAGTCAATAAGGAACATGAACAGAGCAGCATGGATTGCAGAAGGTGGCACACCAACGATCTGCAGCACAGCTGCTAGAACACAAGAGCTTAACTTCAGTATTGACTTTCTGCCACCTACCAAGTACGATATTAGTGTCAAGCACAACATGCAGACATGCGAGTAGCAGGTGACACCCCGCATCCATTCACAGAAGTAGGCAACTTCTGCATCGGAACAAGGAAGTATCTTACCCTTACTCATAAAAAATCATCAGAAAGAAAGAATAAAATGAATGTAAGATTTCTCATTTCACTATTACGTAGCTGTTGGAATTCCCTATTAAATAATACCTCCAAAATAAAAAGCACCTCAGACTTGTGTCAACTATTCAATGGATGACATTTTAAAAACTACGGCCTTTATTTAATATTTATGCATGCTATATCCCTGCCTAATGCTCTTTGGGAAAGGAGCACATAAAACTGAATTTTGGAAAATCTCACAATTGCTGATAAATGTTACTATGTCAGGCATGGCGAAGTGAAAAGTGGGACTTTGGATACTCAAAGAACACAATGTGTGGGATTGGTGTCCCTGATTCATACATAGCATATGGTTTCTATGAAAGCCAGTGAGGGAGCAGGAGTAACAAAGCTGAAGAGGTGACCTGAGGGGATACTGGCAGATAGACCAAACTGAAGAACATGTTCCAGCTAACATTGGTATTTGGGCTCCTGAGCCCAGACCTGTGTTTTAAAAAGGTGCAGACAGGCAGTGTTCATGTACTGTCTACCATTTAAGAGTGGGTAATTTCAATGGCATCTAGTTACACATCTGATAGAATGAAATTCATAAACTGGCAGACCATTTTAACAAAAAAAACAGATGATACATATAAAGATAAAACCTTGTCTTTACCAGGAAGCCTAGAAATGTGTTTTATTTGGCTTAGATGCAAATATCTTTCAATAGAATTTCTGATATCTGAATGACTTTATTCAATATAATACTGCACAGATCACAAGGCTTTTTTGTAGAATATTCTCTTCTTCTTGAAGTCTCACATAGAAAATGTCTCAAAGGACATATAAGGGAAATGACTCAAAGGATGACAGAATGGCTGGAACCATTCTCAAATGAGCACATATAGCCTGAAGTTTGAAGGTATCTAAAATACAATTATGAACCTATTTGATCCATTAATTAATAAAAATCACCACTTTACCACTTGAACCAAATCACAGAAAATTGGAAACAGATGATCATTGGCTTTGATACCTTTACTTCCATTTCGTAACCCAGAGATGATCAACTCTATACTTCAAGTGATGTAGATTTATTACAGAATGCCCAAGATCCTGAGGATCTATTTTGGCTCAGACCATGATACTCCTTCAATATTTTACTATTTTCTAAGTAATAAAATGTAACTTCATGTTGGATGATATATTCAAGGCATGAAATTATCATCCAACATTGTTCTTGCCAAAACATTAGCCCAATTTACTCTTTAGGAATTTTACTAATTGTTTGAATGTTCTAGAGGACCTGTTAGACTTGTAATTGGCAAACGATCCAACATACTCCAGAGAACATATGAGTGCCATAAGAACAAAATAAGGTCAGCCTATAGCAATGGGCAGCTGGGAGAAGCACTGGGAGAAGTGCTGGGAGAAGCACTGGCCATGGCACCAGGGCTGCTGGGCAGCAGAAGCCTCCACAGCCCTGCAGGGAGCCTGGAGCACAGCTCTGCATAACCATGCTCAGCCCTGGACAGATGCACATGAGTTCCCATCACATGCTACAGTGTGACAGTCCCAGGTGCATGCCTGTCATGCCAACCACCAGGGAGGTTGGAATGTTTGAGGCAAGAGGATGTCTGAGGTCAGCCTTGGCAACTTAGACCCCATGGCCAAGGGGATAAACGTTTACAGGGGTCTCTGAGGGTGTAGCACAGGTAGGTCACTTGCCTAACAGGCTCAGGGCCCTAGGATCAATCTCCAGAATCACACATACACCAAGAAGTGACCTTGGAACATGGTTTAAAATGATGGGTCAGGTACACAGAAGGAAAGAGGAAAGGGTTTTTAAAGCAAGAACTTAAAAAACAACAACAACAACAAAAAAAAAAAAAAAAAAAAAAAAACCTCACAGGTGCAGCAGGAAAACCAGGCACAGAGTGAGAAGTGAAATACCTGGGCGGGTCTGTCTTTTAAACCGGCCTCCTGCTCCCCAGGTCACACTGGGCTCCTCTGTCGTCCTCCCCTCTCCAGGGGCCTGCGTGTCAGGCCGCCTCTTCTCCTCTGAGGTCCGCGGCCCAGGCCACACTGCTGAGGCCACCGCATCCTGAACAGGACCCTGCAAATCAAAACCCACCAGCTGTGACCAGCAGCTCCGCTGAGGAGAGCCCTCAAGTGAGGACCCGGACAGCGGGGTCGGGGGTGGGCGCTGTGGGGACAGGCAGCCGGGACCGAGGCTCCAAGACGACGGCAGAGACCTCCCGGGTCGCACCCTCGTGTGGGCGCCTAGACCGGGGCCGCTCAGGCCAGCTCACCTTCTCCCGTCATGGACCCGGGAGCCAGACCCCACAACCGGGACGCGCAGCCCCGCTGCCCCGCCGCCCTGTGCTACTTCCGTGCTCCTGGGCTCTGAGCTCCAGGGGACCAGGCTCAAAGTTCCCGCCCTGGCTTAGGCCCCGCCCCCGTCTCCCTGGCGACGGCCCCACCCCTCTTCCGCGACCCACTCAGCGTGCTGTGGGCGGTGCTGTGGGCGGGGCTCTGGGCGCCCAGCCTGCTGCTGTCAGCTCACCTGGTGACCTAGGGTGGAACAGCAACTAACTAGCCTCCTCACCTGTCCCCAACTTCCTGGGTGTGAGGCCTGCAGCTAACCCTCGTGGCCGTGGGACCCTGTGGACGCGGCCCTGGATGCTGGGCTTTTCCATGGGAAATGGCTCCTCAGCCAGGGACAGGGGACAACTGCCTAGGAGGACAGGGCCCCTGAAAAGGCGCCTGCCACTCTCCTTGCTTGCAAGGGGACACTGTGACATAAGGCCAGGCAGGGAGAGTGGTGGCCCAGAGCAAGGCCCAGACAGAGCGCTGGATGGACATTGCTTGTAAAATGACTGCTGTGGGTCAGGACACCAACAACCAATTGCCATCTGCCTTAATAGTCATTAGGAAAAAGTCGCTCAACTTATTTGATCCATTAATTGATAAATATCACCACTTTACCACTTGAACCAAATCACAGAAAATTGGAAACAGATGATCATTGGCTTTGATACCTTTACTTCCATTTCATTACCCAGAGATGATCAACGCTATACTTCAAGTGATGCAGATTTATTACAGAATGCCCAAGATCCTGAGGATCTATTTTGGCTCAGACCATGGTACTGCTTCAATATTTTACTATTTTCTAAGTAATAAAATGTAACTTCATGTTGGATGATATATTCAAGGCATGAAATTATCATCCAACATTGTTCTTGCCAAAACATTAGCCCAATTTACTCTTTAGGAATTTTACTAATTGTTTGAATGTTCTAGAGGACCTGTTAGACTTGTAATTGGCAAACGATCCAACATACTCCAGAGAACATATGAGTGCCATAAGAACAAAATAAGGTCAGCCTATAGCAATGGGCAGCTGGGAGAAGCACTGGGAGAAGTGCTGGGAGAAGCACTGGCCATGGCACCAGGGCTGCTGGGCAGCAGAAGCCTCCACAGCCCTGCAGGGAGCCTGGAGCACAGCTCTGCATAACCATGCTCAGCCCTGGACAGATGCACATGAGTTCCCATCACAGGCTACAGTGTGACAGTCCCAGGGGCATGCCTGTCATGCCAACCACCAGGGAGGTTGGAACGTTTGAGGCAAGAGGAATGTCTGAGGTCAGCCTTGGCAACTTAGACCCCATGGCCAAGGGGATAAACGTTTACAGGGGTCTCTGAGGGTGTAGGACAGGTAGGTCACTTGCCTAACAGGCTCAGGGCCCTAGGATCAATCTCCAGAACCACACATACACCAAAAAGTGACCTTGGAACATGGTTTAAAATGATGGGTCAGGTACACAGAAGGAAAGAGGAAAGGGTTTTTAAAGCAAGAACTTAAAAAACAACAACAAAAAACAAAAACAAAAAAACAAAAAAAAAACCTCACAGGTGCAGCAGGAAAACCAGGCACAGAGTGAGAAGTGAAATACCTGGGCGGGTCTGTCTTTTAAACCGGCCTCCTGCTCCTCAGGTCACACTGGGCTCCTCTGTTGTCCTCCCCTCTCCAGGGGCCTGCAGGTCAGGCCGCCTCTTCTCCTCTGAGGTCCGCGGCCCAGGCCACACTGCTGAGGCCACCGCATTCGGAACAGGACCCTGCAAATCAAAACCCACCAGCTGTGACCAGCAGCTCCGCTGAGGAGAGCCCTCAGGTGAGGACCCGGACAGCGGGGTCGGGGGTGGGCGCTGTGGGGACAGGCAGCCGGGACCCAGGCTCCAAGACGACGGCAGAGACCTCCCGGGTCGCACCCTCGTGTGGGCGCCTAGACCGGGGCCGCTCAGGCCAGCTCACCTTCTCCCGTCATGGACCCGGGAGCCAGACCCCACAACCGGGACGCGCAGCCCCGCTGCCCCGCCGCCCTGTGCTACTTCCGTGCTCCTGGGCTCTGAGCTCCAGGGGACCAGGCTCAAAGTTCCCGCCCTGGCTTAGGCCCCGCCCCCGTCTCCCTGGCGACGGCCCCACCCCTCTTCCGCGACCCACTCAGCGTGCTGTGGGCGGTGCTGTGGGCGGTGCTGTGGGCGGGGCTCTGGGCGCCCAGCCTGCTGCTGTCAGCTCACCTGGTGACCTAGGGTGGAACAGCAACTAACTAGCCTCCTCACCTGTCCCCAACTTCCTGGGTGTGAGGCCTGCAGCTAACCCTCGTGGCCGTGGGACCCTGTGGACGCGGCCCTGGATGCTGGGCTTTTCCATGGGAAATGGCTCCTCAGCCAGGGACAGGGGACAACTGCCTAGGAGGACAGGGCCCCTGAAAAGGCGCCTGCCACTCTCCTTGCTTGCAAGGGGACACTGTGACATAAGGCCAGGCAGGGAGAGTGGTGGCCCAGAGCAAGGCCCAGACAGAGCGCTGGATGGACATTGCTTGTAAAATGACTGCTGTGGGTCAGGACACCAACAACCAATTGCCATCTGCCTTAATAGTCATTAGGAAAAAGTCGCTCAACCTATTTGATCCATTAATTGATAAATATCACCACTTTACCACTTGAACCAAATCACAGAAAATTGGAAACAGATGATCATTGGCTTTGATATCTTTACTTCCATTTCATTACCCAGAGATGATCAACGCTATACTTCAAGTGATGCAGATTTATTACAGAATGCCCAAGATCCTGAGGATCTATTTTGGCTCAGACCATGGTACTGCTTCAATATTTTACTATTTTCTAAGTAATAAAATGTAACTTCATGTTGGATGATATATTCAAGGCATGAAATTATGATCCAACATTGTTCTTGCCAAAACATTAGCCCAATTTACTCTTTAGGAATTTTACTAATTGTTTGAATGTTCTAGAGGACCTGTTAGACTTGTAATTGGCAAACGATCCAACATACTCCAGAGAACATATGAGTGCCATAAGAACAAAATAAGGTCAGCCTATAGCAATGGGCAGCTGGGAGAAGCACTGGGAGAAGTGCTGGGAGAAGCACTGGCCATGGCACCAGGGCTGCTGGGCAGCAGAAGCCTCCACAGCCCTGCAGGGAGCCTGGAGCACAGCTCTGCATAACCACGCTCAGCCCTGGACAGATGCACATGAGTTCCCATCACAGGCTACAGTGTGACAGTCCCAGGTGCATGCCTGTCATGCCAACCACCAGGGAGGTTGGAACGTTTGAGGCAAGAGGAATGTCTGAGGTCAGCCTTGGCAACTTAGACCCCATGGCCAAGGGGATAAACGTTTACAGGGGTCTCTGAGGGTGTAGCACAGGTAGGTCACTTGCCTAATAGGCTCAGGGCCCAAGGATCAATCTCCAGAACCACACATACACCAAAAAGTGACCTTGGAACATGGTTTAAAATGATGGGTCAGGTACACAGAAGGAAAGAGGAAAGGGTTTTTAAAGCAAGAACTTAAAAACAACAACAACAACAACAAAAAAAAAAAAAACCTCACAGGTGCAGCAGGAAAACCAGGCACAGAGTGAGAAGTGAAATACCTGGGCGGGTCTGTCTTTTAAACCGGCCTCCTGCTCCCCAGGTCACACTGGGCTCCTCTGTTGTCCTCCCCTCTCCAGGGGCCTGCGGGTCAGGCCGCCTCTTCTCCTCTGAGGTCCGCGGCCCAGGCCACACTGCTGAGGCCACCGCATCCTGAACAGGACCCTGCAAATCAAAACCCACCAGCTGTGACCAGCAGCTCCGCTGAGGAGAGCCCTCAAGTGAGGACCCGGACAGCGGGGTCGGGGGTGGGCGCTGTGGGGACAGGCAGCCGGGACCGAGGCTCCAAGACGACGGCAGAGACCTCCCGGGTCGCACCCTCGTGTGGGCGCCTAGACCGGGGCCGCTCAGGCCAGCTCACCTTCTCCCGTCATGGACCCGGGAGCCAGACCCCACAACCGGGACGCGCAGCCCCGCTGCCCCGCCGCCCTGTGCTACTTCCGTGCTCCTGGGCTCTGAGCTCCAGGGGACCAGGCTCAAAGTTCCCGCCCTGGCTTAGGCCCCGCCCCCGTCTCCCTGGCGACGGCCCCACCCCTCTTCCGCGACCCACTCAGCGTGCTGTGGGCGGTGCTGTGGGCGGGGCTCTGGGCGCCCAGCCTGCTGCTGTCAGCTCACCTGGTGACCTAGGGTGGAACAGCAACTAACTAGCCTCCTCACCTGTCCCCAACTTCCTGGGTGTGAGGCCTGCAGCTAACCCTCGTGGCCGTGGGACCCTGTGGACGCGGCCCTGGATGCTGGGCTTTTCCATGGGAAATGGCTCCTCAGCCAGGGACAGGGGACAACTGCCTAGGAGGACAGGGCCCCTGAAAAGGCGCCTGCCACTCTCCTTGCTTGCAAGGGGACACTGTGACATAAGGCCAGGCAGGGAGAGTGGTGGCCCAGAGCAAGGCCCAGACAGAGCGCTGGATGGACATTGCTTGTAAAATGACTGCTGTGGGTCAGGACACCAACAACCAATTGCCATCTGCCTTAATAGTCATTAGGAAAAAGTCGCTCAACTTATTTGATCCATTAATTGATAAATATCACCACTTTACCACTTGAACCAAATCACAGAAAATTGGAAACAGATGATCATTGGCTTTGATACCTTTACTTCCATTTCATTACCCAGAGATGATCAACGCTATACTTCAAGTGATGCAGATTTATTACAGAATGCCCAAGATCCTGAGGATCTATTTTGGCTCAGACCATGGTACTGCTTCAATATTTTACTATTTTCTAAGTAATAAAATGTAACTTCATGTTGGATGATATATTCAAGGCATGAAATTATCATCCAACATTGTTCTTGCCAAAACATTAGCCCAATTTACTCTTTAGGAATTTTACTAATTGTTTGAATGTTCTAGAGGACCTGTTAGACTTGTAATTGGCAAACGATCCAACATACTCCAGAGAACATATGAGTGCCATAAGAACAAAATAAGGTCAGCCTATAGCAATGGGCAGCTGGGAGAAGCACTGGGAGAAGTGCTGGGAGAAGCACTGGCCATGGCACCAGGGCTGCTGGGCAGCAGAAGCCTCCACAGCCCTGCAGGGAGCCTGGAGCACAGCTCTGCATAACCATGCTCAGCCCTGGACAGATGCACATGAGTTCCCATCACAGGCTACAGTGTGACAGTCCCAGGGGCATGCCTGTCATGCCAACCACCAGGGAGGTTGGAACGTTTGAGGCAAGAGGAATGTCTGAGGTCAGCCTTGGCAACTTAGACCCCATGGCCAAGGGGATAAACGTTTACAGGGGTCTCTGAGGGTGTAGGACAGGTAGGTCACTTGCCTAACAGGCTCAGGGCCCTAGGATCAATCTCCAGAACCACACATACACCAAAAAGTGACCTTGGAACATGGTTTAAAATGATGGGTCAGGTACACAGAAGGAAAGAGGAAAGGGTTTTTAAAGCAAGAACTTAAAAAACAACAACAAAAAACAAAAACAAAAAAACAAAAAAAAAACCTCACAGGTGCAGCAGGAAAACCAGGCACAGAGTGAGAAGTGAAATACCTGGGCGGGTCTGTCTTTTAAACCGGCCTCCTGCTCCTCAGGTCACACTGGGCTCCTCTGTTGTCCTCCCCTCTCCAGGGGCCTGCAGGTCAGGCCGCCTCTTCTCCTCTGAGGTCCGCGGCCCAGGCCACACTGCTGAGGCCACCGCATTCGGAACAGGACCCTGCAAATCAAAACCCACCAGCTGTGACCAGCAGCTCCGCTGAGGAGAGCCCTCAGGTGAGGACCCGGACAGCGGGGTCGGGGGTGGGCGCTGTGGGGACAGGCAGCCGGGACCCAGGCTCCAAGACGACGGCAGAGACCTCCCGGGTCGCACCCTCGTGTGGGCGCCTAGACCGGGGCCGCTCAGGCCAGCTCACCTTCTCCCGTCATGGACCCGGGAGCCAGACCCCACAACCGGGACGCGCAGCCCTGCTGCCCCGCCGCCCTGTGCTACTTCCGTGCTCCTGGGCTCTGAGCTCCAGGGGACCAGGCTCAAAGTTCCCGCCCTGGCTTAGGCCCCGCCCCCGTCTCCCTGGCGACGGCCCCACCCCTCTTCCGCGACCCACTCAGCGTGCTGTGGGCGGTGCTGTGGGCGGGGCTCTGGGCGCCCAGCCTGCTGCTGTCAGCTCACCTGGTGACCTAGGGTGGAACAGCAACTAACTAGCCTCCTCACCTGTCCCCAACTTCCTGGGTGTGAGGCCTGCAGCTAACCCTCGTGGCCGTGGGACCCTGTGGACGCGGCCCTGGATGCTGGGCTTTTCCATGGGAAATGGCTCCTCAGCCAGGGACAGGGGACAACTGCCTAGGAGGACAGGGCCCCTGAAAAGGCGCCTGCCACTCTCCTTGCTTGCAAGGGGACACTGTGACATAAGGCCAGGCAGGGAGAGTGGTGGCCCAGAGCAAGGCCCAGACAGAGCGCTGGATGGACATTGCTTGTAAAATGACTGCTGTGGGTCAGGACACCAACAACCAATTGCCATCTGCCTTAATAGTCATTAGGAAAAAGTCGCTCAACCTATTTGATCCATTAATTGATAAATATCACCACTTTACCACTTGAACCAAATCACAGAAAATTGGAAACAGATGATCATTGGCTTTGATACCTTTACTTCCATTTCATTACCCAGAGATGATCAACGCTATACTTCAAGTGATGCAGATTTATTACAGAATGCCCAAGATCCTGAGGATCTATTTTGGCTCAGACCATGGTACTGCTTCAATATTTTACTATTTTCTAAGTAATAAAATGTAACTTCATGTTGGATGATATATTCAAGGCATGAAATTATCATCCAACATTGTTCTTGCCAAAACATTAGCCCAATTTACTCTTTAGGAATTTTACTAATTGTTTGAATGTTCTAGTGGACCTGTTAGACTTGTAATTGGCAAACGATCCAACATACTCCAGAGAACATATGAGTGCCATAAGAACAAAATAAGGTCAGCCTATAGCAATGGGCAGCTGGGAGAAGCACTGGGAGAAGTGCTGGGAGAAGCACTGGCCATGGCACCAGGGCTGCTGGGCAGCAGAAGCCTCCACAGCCCTGCAGGGAGCCTGGAGCACAGCTCTGCATAACCATGCTCAGCCCTGGACAGATGCACATGAGTTCCCATCACAGGCTACAGTGTGACAGTCCCAGGGGCATGCCTGTCATGCCAACCACCAGGGAGGTTGGAACGTTTGAGGCAAGAGGAATGTCTGAGGTCAGCCTTGGCAACTTAGACCCCATGGCCAAGGGGATAAACGTTTACAGGGGTCTCTGAGGGTGTAGGACAGGTAGGTCACTTGCCTAACAGGCTCAGGGCCCTAGGATCAATCTCCAGAACCACACATACACCAAAAAGTGACCTTGGAACATGGTTTAAAATGATGGGTCAGGTACACAGAAGGAAAGAGGAAAGGGTTTTTAAAGCAAGAACTTAAAAAACAACAACAAAAAACAAAAACAAAAAAAAAAAAAAACCTCACAGGTGCAGCAGGAAAACCAGGCACAGAGTGAGAAGTGAAATACCTGGGCGGGTCTGTCTTTTAAACCGGCCTCCTGCTCCTCAGGTCACACTGGGCTCCTCTGTCGTCCTCCCCTCTCCAGGGGCCTGCGGGTCAGCCCGCCTCTTCTCCTCTGAGGTCCGCGGCCCAGGCCACACTGCTGAGGCCACCGCATTCGGAACAGGACCCTGCAAATCAAAACCCACCAGCTGTGACCAGCAGCTCCGCTGAGGAGAGCCCTCAGGTGAGGACCCCGACAGCGGGGTCGGGGGTGGGCGCTGTGGGGACAGGCAGCCGGGACCCAGGCTCCAAGACGACGGCAGAGACCTCCCGGGTCGCACCCTCGTGTGGGCGCCTAGACCGGGGCCGCTCAGGCCAGCTCACTTTCTCCCGTCATGGACCCGGGAGCCAGACCCCACAACCGGGACGCGCAGCCCCGCTGCCCCGCCGCCCTGTGCTACTTCCGTGCTCCTGGGCTCTGAGCTCCAGGGGACCAGGCTCAAAGTTCCCGCCCTGGCTTAGGCCCCGCCCCCGTCTCCCTGGCGACGGCCCCACCCCTCTTCCGCGACCCACTCAGCGTGCTGTGGGCGGTGCTGTGGGCGGGGCTCTGGGCGCCCAGCCTGCTGCTGTCAGCTCACCTGGTGACCTAGGGTGGAACAGCAACTAACTAGCCTCCTCACCTGTCCCCAACTTCCTGGGTGTGAGGCCTGCAGCTAACCCTCCTGGCCGTGGGACCCTGTGGACGCGGCCCTGGATGCTGGGCTTTTCCATGGGAAATGGCTCCTCAGCCAGGGACAGGGGACAACTGCCTAGGAGGACAGGGCCCCTGAAAAGGCGCCTGCCACTCTCCTTGCTTGCAAGGGGACACTGTGACATAAGGCCAGGCAGGGAGAGTGGTGGCCCAGAGCAAGGCCCAGACAGAGCGCTGGATGGACATTGCTTGTAAAATGACTGCTGTGGGTCAGGACACCAACAACCAATTGCCATCTGCCTTAATAGTCATTAGGAAAAAGTCGCTCAACCTATTTGATCCATTAATTGATAAATATCACCACTTTACCACTTGAACCAAATCACAGAAAATTGGAAACAGATGATCATTGGCTTTGATACCTTTACTTCCATTTCATTACCCAGAGATGATCAACGCTATACTTCAAGTGATGCAGATTTATTACAGAATGCCCAAGATCCTGAGGATCTATTTTGGCTCAGACCATGGTACTGCTTCAATATTTTACTATTTTCTAAGTAATAAAATGTAACTTCATGTTGGATGATATATTCAAGGCATGAAATTATCATCCAACATTGTTCTTGCCAAAACATTAGCCCAATTTACTCCTTAGGAATTTTACTAATTGTTTGAATGTTCTAGAGGACCTGTTAGACTTGTAATTGGCAAACGATCCAACATACTCCAGAGAACATATGAGTGCCATAAGAACAAAATAAGGTCAGCCTATAGCAATGGGCAGCTGGGAGAAGCACTGGGAGAAGTGCTGGGAGAAGCACTGGCCATGGCACCAGGGCTGCTGGGCAGCAGAAGCCTCCACAGCCCTGCAGGGAGCCTGGAGCACAGCTCTGCATAACCATGCTCAGCCCTGGACAGATGCACATGAGTTCCCATCACAGGCTACAGTGTGACAGTCCCAGGGGCATGCCTGTCATGCCAACCACCAGGGAGGTTGGAACGTTTGAGGCAAGAGGAATGTCTGAGGTCAGCCTTGGCAACTTAGACCCCATGGCCAAGGGGATAAACGTTTACAGGGGTCTCTGAGGGTGTAGCACAGGTAGGTCACTTGCCTAACAGGCTCAGGGCCCTAGGATCAATCTCCAGAACCACACATACACCAAAAAGTGACCTTGGAACATGGTTTAAAATGATGGGTCAGGTACACAGAAGGAAAGAGGAAAGGGTTTTTAAAGCAAGAACTTAAAAAACAACAACAAAAAACAAAAAAAAAAAAACAAAAAAAAAACCTCACAGGTGCAGCAGGAAAACCAGGCACAGAGTGAGAAGTGAAATACCTGGGCGGGTCTGTCTTTTAAACCGGCCTCCTGCTCCCCAGGTCACACTGGGCTCCTCTGTCGTCCTCCCCTCTCCAGGGGCCTGCGGGTCAGGCCGCCTCTTCTCCTCTGAGGTCCGCGGCCCAGGCCACACTGCTGAGGCCACCGCATCCTGAACAGGACCCTGCAAATCAAAACCCACCAGCTGTGACCAGCAGCTCCGCTGAGGAGAGCCCTCAGGTGAGGACCCGGACAGCGGGGTCGGGGGTGGGCGCTGTGGGGACAGGCAGCCGGGACCCAGGCTCCAAGACGACGGCAGAGACCTCCCGGGTCGCACCCTCGTGTGGGCGCCTAGACCGGGGCCGCTCAGGCCAGCTCACCTTCTCCCGTCATGGACCCGGGAGCCAGACCCCACAACCCGGACGCACAGCCCCGCTGCCCCGCCGCCCTGTGCTACTTCCGTGCTCCTGGGCTCTGAGCTCCAGGGGACCAGGCTCAAAGTTCCCGCCCTGGCTTAGGCCCCGCCCCCGTCTCCCTGGCGACGGCCCCACCCCTCTTCCGCGACCCACTCAGCGTGCTGTGGGCGGTGCTGTGGGCGGGGCTCTGGGCGCCCAGCCTGCTGCTGTCAGCTCACCTGGTGACCTAGGGTGGAACAGCAACTAACTAGCCTCCTCACCTGTCCCCAACTTCCTGGGTGTGAGGCCTGCAGCTAACCCTCCTGGCCGTGGGACCCTGTGGACGCGGCCCTGGATGCTGGGCTTTTCCATGGGAAATGGCTCCTCAGCCAGGGACAGGGGACAACTGCCTAGGAGGACAGGGCCCCTGAAAAGGCGCCTGCCACTCTCCTTGCTTGCAAGGGGACACTGTGACATAAGGCCAGGCAGGGAGAGTGGTGGCCCAGAGCAAGGCCCAGACAGAGCGCTGGATGGACATTGCTTGTAAAATGACTGCTGTGGGTCAGGACACCAACAACCAATTGCCATCTGCCTTAATAGTCATTAGGAAAATATCGCTCACAACCATTTTTCTACCTCTAATATGTGACTGTATTCCATTCCCCATGACTAAGGTCACCGGCATGTGTTGTTCTGTTTTGCTTCTGTCTCTTATCCCAGAGGCCCCTGGTACTCTTTGTGCCCCAGGACTGAAACTCTGTTACCATAGGGGTTTTTTGTTAATTGATTTTTTAAAATTCAGTATATGTGACAGCAGAATGCATTTGGATTCATTGTACACTATTGCAACACAACTTTTCCTTTACCTAATTGGACACGAGGTAGCATTGCAGCATATGTACCTGGGGGAATAATGTCCATCTCATTCCACCATCTATCCTGGCCCATACGTCCTCCCCTCCCCTCCCTCCCATTTGGTCAAAATTTCTCCATTTCTCACACTCCCCCCATTTGGGATCAGCATTCAGTTCTTAGAGAGAACATTCAGCTTCTGGGTTTATGAGATTGGTTTACTTCACTTAGCATGATAGTCTCCAATTCCAACCATTTACCTGCAAATGCCATCATTATATTTTCTTTTAATGCTGAGTAGTAGTCCATTGTGTTTATATAGGACAATTTTTTGTATCCACAGCAGAACATCTAGGTGCTTCCACAGTTTACCTATTGTGAATTGAGTTGCTATAAACATTGGTGTGGCTGCTTACTACAGTATGCTGATATTAAGTCCTTTGGGTATAGACCGAGGAGTGGGGTAGCTGGGCCAAATGGTGGTTCCATTCCAAGTTTTCTAAGGAACAATAAAGTTTTGAACTAGCTGTTGGTCACCTGATGGTACTCCATGGGTTTGTCCAAGCCTGACTTTCATCTGCCTCCCTCCATCCTCTGGGATGAGCTAGATGCTCAGTTGTGTCATCTGCAGTAAAGATGGCTTTCCTATGTCCTCTCCCTCGTCAGCTTGCAGAGCTGGGTCTGCCCCCAAGATGGAACTGAGCAGTGCATGCACAGGCATTGCTCCAAAGTCCTGCTACCTCCTGACATGGAAGGAACATCTCTGAAGTTTGTTGTATATCCACCCCCACCCCTGCTTTTGCTGTCTCTCCTTGAAGTCTTAAGTGACTTCATTCCACTCATTCTAACAAGAACTTAAGATATTCCCCTTCTCCAAAACAATGGCTTTTCTCCTCTGATCCATACCCCTCATTCAACACCCACATTTGCAAGTTGCTGCAAAGATAAAAAAAATTAGGTGCTATACTAAAATTCTCAGAACAGATGCTCTAGCATTGAAAATGCTACAGAGACACTTGGCTACACCACAAACAAGCTCTGCCATTGACTTCAGGTCCTTCCCTGCTAAGAAAGGAGGCCAAGTGCTATCCAGATGCTGCTAATAGAATTATCTCTGTTCTCTGGCTTTGATTCTTCAGAATTAAACACACACACACACACACACACACACACACACACTCTCTCTCTCTCTCTCTCTCTCTCTCTCTCTCTCTCTCTCTCTCTCAATGAAATAAAATTTGGACCATGGCACACGTTTCAATATGTTAAATAATAATTATTTACAGAAGAAAGTTCTAGACCATGTGTTTGCTTGATGTTATTGTTTTTATTATTTTCTCAAGAGGCTAGGAGCAAAGGGGATCCTGTAGCTGTTCTCATTAAAGTCTTCCATGGCTCTTCCTTTCTGGCAAATATCATGGGTTGTACAGCCAGGAAGGGGAAAGAATTTGGAGGCCAGAGCTAAGGACACCCCAGCCTGTGAAATCAGATTTGGGGTTTTCTGGCACAGTTTGGAACACTGACCACCTGAGCCCAAAGATCTGTCCAGAGAGTCAACTTTGAAAACACTTGTCTTTACACATGGAAGGCACATCTTCAGGAAAAGATTAAAGGAAGGAAATGTGCCTTGTAATTACTGTGAAGCATGTGTTAGTAGTTCTATATACTAACATGGCCCATGAAGAATGCCAGATTTATGCCCTGTTTCCAAACCAAACTCACACACACAGACACACACACACAAATTCTAACAATTAAAACATCCATGACATCCTATCAAATAGTTGTCAAAAATGGGTAAAATTATCTGTATAGCAAAGGAATTTCAGAATAAGCTTCTGAATTTGTAAAATGAGTCAATTTTTAAAACCCATCAATATGATGTCTCGGGGTAAGCTACATCAAATATATGTTTATTCAGTGCAAAGTGTTGGTTTCCTTCAAGAAAATGTTTCATGATACAAATAGGCCAGGAGCCAAAACCTGGAGATTTTCTAAGTTGAGAGAAGCCAGGAACTTTGTGTTTCATTGGACAGTTTCTGCCTAAATCTCAGAAGCTGGACGTCAATCACATGAACTGATAGTGGGTTTATTGGAGAATGTCCCCCATTCCTACCATGATAGTATGGACCATAGCCCGCTAGGCCAGGGGTAGTTTTGGCTTCTGCCTTCTATTTGATGCCATTTTCCCCTCTGCTCCCCCCCAGCTCACTCTTGAAAGGCCTTATGTTCTGCCAGCCATAGTGACATCTGCTGGCGGACATAGGAAGTCACAAATTGGTGGGGATCCTCTCAACCAAACCTTGTTAATGCTGCCATTTATCACAGGGAGAGGGGTGCGGGCTCTGGAGGGCTGGGCATCATGTCATTTCTCCCATACCCTCTCCCAAGAGAGCAACCATGTCTCAAGCAGCAGTTCCCACCTTCCATTCGCAGAACTGAAAGGCAGGCAGATGCAAACCCCAATGTTAGCATGGGCCCTGGAAAAGAAGCCACCATTCCAGGTGACAATAGACTTGACTGGATGCTTGGGGACTGAAGCAAGGTAGTTCTTACCCACCTCTGCGCCCTCCTCATTTTCAGCAGGCCTCTGCCTGCAGCTAGAAGAGGAGTGGAGCTTTCTCCCCCACCAGGCCCCGCTGTCTCAGCGCTGCTTTAGGGGCAAACTTGCAACTAGGTGATTCGAAAGGGGATTATTCCAACTCAGAGTTTCTTTTCTTCTGAACTAATACAGGAGATGTCTACTTTGCGATTCTGAGAAGTTCATGGTGTCCTAAGAACTCCACGTCACTTTGGCTACTCAAAGTGGGGTCCCTTGCTCAGCAGCACCAGCATCCCTGCTCAGAGCTTGTTAGAAACGCTGCCACTCAGAGGTGCTAGAGTTTTGCACTGACAGAAGCCACGTTTGAAACAAGCCCCAAGGCCATACCTGCAACACCCAAGTTCATGTGCTTGTACTCCACACTGGGTTCCTCACCTTGGCACCCCTGGCCCATCAGCCCAGATCCTTCTTGGTCTGCAGAGGTCTTCCCGTGCAGTGTAGGCCTTCAGCAGCACCCATGGCCTCTACCTGAGTTGTGCACCAGCACCCCTGACTTGTGATAAGTCAAAAGGTCTCCAGGCATTGTCAAATGACCCCAGGGGAGGGGGAAAGTCAGTCACCTGTGTGACCCATCACCTTTAGGGTCACCTGAGACCTTGTTACAAACACACATTCTCAGACCCCACCCCAGATTGGCAAAACCAGGAGCTCCAGTGGGGCCCGGGAAACTGGGTAACTCTCTGCGAGACACAGGCACTCTGAGGTGGAAGAGGACTCGGGAAAGGCCCTGCAGTGAATCACTATTTGGTGACAAAGAAGTCACAGGGGCCCAGCATGACCAAGAGGTTGCAGGACGTGGGTGATAAAGAGCCCAAATCTGGAGCCACATGGGAGGGTTTGCAGCCACACTTCGCCCTGTGCTATCTCCATGACCTTGCCTATGTGACCTGAACTGTCAGTGCCTCAGTTGCCACCTGTGGACAACAAAAGCACTGTTTCTCCTGCAACTATCAAGGGATGAGGAAGCCTTTATGGTAAGTTGCTTAGAAGAGTGCTTCGTACCAAGAGCTTCGGACACGTCACCTACTGGTCTCATCTTCACCATCACTTGCCTGTCTTGCCCCCAATTGTTGAGTCCCCTACAAGTCAGCCAGGCAGGTGCTTCATTCTCTGCCACATCCTCAGCAGGGAGCCCTGGCCTGGCCTACATCAGGCTCTCAATGAACATCGGTGGAGAAAGGCATTGCAGTGCCCACGAGGACATGAAGACACCAGCAGAAGCCCTCTGCCTCAGGGGCTTGAACTTTGCTGTGGATCCTGTATGTTCTGAAAAGGGACCCCAGCTTCCTAGATCCAATTCTATTACAAAGTGTCCTTGCAAATGTGGCAACTGGGCAAAAGTGAGCTTCTCTATCTGTGTGGATTAGACAGGACCTCAGGTAGATCTACAGGCATGCTGTAACCAACAGTCAATCAACACACGCTTAGAAAATCATGGAAAGTCTAATGATGGGGGCGGGGTGCTTCACAGATGCCAGATGTTTTCTTCCTCTACTTCTAGGAGTCTTTCTACCCAACTCCTGAAGTCAGTCATACAACTATCCCCATTTCAGATATGCAAACACTGAGGCCCCAAGAGGTTACAGAACATGCCCAAGGTCATTGTCTAGTAAGCAGTGAAAGTGTTCTTCTCATGCTGGTCTCTGATTCCAAACCCACACCTGCCTTTCTTCCCAGGGCACTTCCTGGTCTGCACACAGGGATTACATGCCTTAAGATTGGGAGGGCAATCCAAATTTCAAAACTTCTACCTCACCTTATGCTGAAGACAATCCTAAGCAGCAGAGCACGTGTCTTATTTGGTTTAAAAACTCCATCTCTGGCAGTAATGAGATCTCTATGCCACAGCCCCGCCAGATAGCCACCTGGGAAGAAGGCAGAGTGACCACACGAGTGTGGAGAGAGAGGACAAAATTGGGAAAGTGAAAGACGTAGAAGCAAGAGCTGAATACACTAGAACAGACAGGACCAGCAGAGAGATCGCAGATGAGAGGCCTGGAGCAGGGCTGGGGCGAGCCAGCACATTCCACGGGGATTGATGAAGGTCTGCTGTGTGCCTGGCACTATGCTGAGAAGTAGACGCTGCATTGGGCACAGTCTCTGTCCTTGCCCTGCTCAAGATCCCAGTCTGGGGATTCAAAGCTAGATGACATTGTCCAGCACTATGCCATTTCTTCACACCCCAGCTGACCTCCAGCCCCCAGCACCATGGCCCATTTGCCTACAGTGAAGGCCAGCAGCAGCTTCCTGCCATGGCTGGCAGGAGTGGGTGGAGAACACCTCAGCTCTCTCACCCTGTAAGAGGGCTTCTATTCGTAGCATGATCTACATGGAACCCCAGCACTCCTTAGCAGGCCTGTGCTTGGTCGCTCAGTGACTAATCACTTCCTGTTCCCACCTGGAGTTTTCTAGTATTGCCTCCCAAGAAAACTACTTGCTAACAAATCTGGATCACAGGTCCCCACATTTTAACCTCAGGAAAGCCAGAGCATGAAAGAAGGTTCTAGAAAGGTGTGCAGTGATCCCAGTCTATTTGGCCATTTTACACTTGTATTTAGTTCTCCTTGGCTGCTCTGACTGCCCTGATACGTTTAGGAGAAAAGACAAGCCATATTTTGGCATGTAAAATGCATTCAGGCCAAGTCTCTTTAAAAACACAACCTACCAAGTAGGTGTAGAATCTCATGAAATTTTAAGGACAATAGAATGCCAAATGTCTACTCATTCCAGTGAAGACATGCTGCCAATAAGACTTAGAAGATGTGCGGCAAACAAGACTTAGAAATGGGTCCTCAGAGCAGATTCTATCATTCTGCATTTGCTTCTGAAAGTAGAGGACACCTGTTGGTACACAGTTCTAATAAGCCCAGGAAGACAAGGTTGATACACAGTTGAGTTGGCATATGATGTTCCAGAGCTCAGGACTTCAAGGCAGCTGTCAGGTGGTTCCCGGGCTCTTCTGGTCCTCACCTTCACTCAATGTCTTTTTGTTGGGGATGTAGTTCAGCAATGGATTACTGGGCCAGAGACTTGTTCAGTATTGCTCAGCAATAGCAAAACACGGTCACCAGTTGTAGGTAGCCAACTCCAGGTGAGAAACACGATAGATGTTAATGCTCACGGCTCCACACCCCCAACCTTCCCTTCAGTGAAAATGCTCTCTAAAATGTACATCATGCTTAATTGTGTGGAAGAATTCTACATCTAGCCAAACCCCATGAGCTTTCAAAAGCCAGTCCAATAACATTGAGAAGATTCACTCTCCAAAGCAAGCTTGCCAATGCCTGAGTGCCCACAGGCACCTCCTTGTAGAATGGAATGCACACAAGATATCACTGCCTGTGTTGGTTGAGCTGGCCTTTGCAATGGACGAGGTGGATGTGATGTAACATGTGAATGAATTAGCATTTACCAACAACAGGAAGAAAAAAATTCACTCTAAGATATGATGATGGAGCAGCTCTATGATCTAGACCATCCCCGTCTCCTGCGTCCTCTCTGTGTTCCTCTGCCTGGCTGGACCTCCAACTCAGCCCACAAGGATGTGTCCTTTCTAGTCAGAAGCCCTGTCATTGCTTCCAATTCCAGGCCCTGATTCCTGGTTAATGCAGCCAGATCTCGCTTTCAAGGTAGTCTCTTCAATCCCTTCCCTACCCTAACCACAGTGTGGGCTCTGGCCCCACCCTTACTCTCTACACCACCATTCCACATTATGATCTTCCTGTCCCTCTCTGTGACCCAGGACTGCCCGTGACCGACCCCACCCAACAACAAGCTGTTGAACAAGATGCCATCAGAGGGTAGAAATGACCAGAGATTGCTAACTTGAAAATTTCACAGAATACTTAATAAGACAAAGAATATCCTGAACCAGTCAAATGACATAAGAGGAAGTCAATGAATTCTAACCTCAAGGGCAATCCTACAGAACACTGGCTCGCAAATTCAGGTGCACACGGGAACCACCTGGGAACTGTACATAGTACTGACCGCTGGACCACCCACTGGCCCTGGGCTGATGGAATGGCTCTGGGCTAAGATGGGACACTGGGGTTTGTAAATTACCAGTTGAGTATAATATAAAGCAAACTTTGAGAACATTGCTTTTTTCCCCCCACATGAAGAACTAGGTGCATACAGATGCAGAAGTACACCATTATGCAGCATAAGGCTCCTTCAGGTCCATAGATTAAATGCACTGCAGTGACCAGCACCCTGGCTAGGAACACCACAGCCCCCTGGAAGCCTCCTATTTCCACCTTCCCAGGTGATCACAGCCCTGCCATCCAAGCATGGAGGAGTCCTCCCTGCTGAGAGACATCAATGTGGAGAATGGAGAGCTCCTCTCTCCTGGGAGTCCCTGCTTTGACAACAAGTGCACTGGAGAAGTTTGAATCAAGTGAGAGGCACATGGGCAGGCTTCCTGGATGAGGCCTTATTGAAGGGAGGATGGGATCTGAGGAGTGGACCAGAGAGAGGAAAGATGGGAAAGGGAGGGAAGCTGGCGAGGGCAGGGCAGCAGATCACTGGAAAAGAGGCCCCAGGAGGAAATTCTACAGACTCACAGCTGAAGACACCCTTAGGGGCCTGAGGAGTTTTCAAGCACAGCCTTCCTTGCCAACGTGTGAGCTTCGTGTGCAATAGACATTTCAGATTTTTTTTTTTTTTTTTTATGACAACCACTACCATGCTGGACTTGGGTGAGTTTAGTGGTAAATGACATTCAGGGATCTGCATGCAACAAACAAGTTTCCTGATGGCACAAAGGCTTCAAAGTGAAAAGGTGTCTGCCAGTTATTATATGTCATTCTGCGGCACTCTAGTTCAAACAGGGACAGCCACAAATTGCTCACTGGGAATCCACTTTGTTCCCGGAAGTGAAAGCTGCTTGGATGAAGGGCTTCACTTCTGACCTTCTGAACTCTCCTGACCAAGCACATTCAGACCCCCCTTCTCGACCAATAGGAAAAGTGTACCTGTAAGAGAGCCCTTGTAGCTCCAATCACCAACTTTAAAGAGGAAAGCTGCCCTTTGAAGAAAATACATTTGCCAATGTTTCATTGAAGTCAACGGTTCCCACTCAGAAAACAAACTGGAATTGCAGGAGCCTTCATGCAGGGAACCTGCATTTCCAATAGAACAGATGCTTCAGAGAGAAACCGAGAGTGCCAGCTCTGAGAAGCAGTTCTGCTTCATGCAGCTTCAACCAGACACAAAACCCAATGTGCTTACAGAGAACAAGACCGTTCCTTCAACTGGAAGCTGCCTGCACAAAATGCTTCCATTCTGCACTTTCAATCTTTTCTCAGCCAGCACTTTCAGACAACACTTTACATCCAAAGTGCAAATTGTGCTACCCAGAGAGCCCTTGGACCTAACATCACCAATATTCACATGGAAAGTTGGGCAGTTGACAAGATCAATGACCCAGAGTTTCATTGAAATCCTTTTCCTCAAAATTTTTGAAAAGTCACTGGAAATGAAGGTGCCCACGAGCAACAAACTGTGCTTTATACAAGACACAGAAACTTCTAAGTAAAGCCCGTGACTGCTGGCTCTAAGAAGGGGTTCCAATTCCTACTAGTTCAACCAAGCCCAAATCCCAATGTGCTCTCCAGAAACACTTTTACATCCTGCAGTTGAAGCTGTTTGCACACCCTGCTTCTCTTCTGCACTTCACACGCTTCTCATTGAGCACATTCAGAGAACAGTTCAGGCTCAATATCCAAAGTGTGCTAGCAGGAGAGCCCTTGTACCTCCGAGCACTTGCTCAGATAGGAAGCGATAGGTCTGATGGATGGTTCAATTCCTCGATGATTCTGTGGAATCCATTCCTCAAACGGATTCTGAAAACTATCGTGAAATTGCATGAGCCTGTCTGCAATGACCTGTGCTTTATTGAGTGCATAGATGGTTCCAAGTGAAATGGTGCCATCAGCTCTGACAACAGGTTCTGCTTCCTGCATGTTCAACCAGGGAAAAACCGCCACTGAGAACAAAGCTACTTTGTGCACAAACTTTTTCTGTTTGCCCCCTTCAAATGCATCTCAGGATGCACATTCAGAACACATTTCCTGCAAAAAACATGAGAAAGTATCATTGCAAAAGTCCACTCTGGTGTAGCATCACAAAGTTTATTAGGAAATGAATTGCACAAGGTTTCGTTGTATTCCCATGGTCTCCTTCTTCTAAAAACTCATTGAAACTTTCATGACTGACAGCAACCAACTTACCATTGACCAAGAGCTCAGTTGTTTCCAATGGAAACTGTGCCTGCTAGCTCTCAGAAGCCATTGGATTGAAGGCTACTTCAGCCAGGTACAAAGCTCAATGGGCACGATGAGAAAAAAGTCATTTCCTAATATGAAAGCTGTTTGCCAAAATTCTTCTGTGCTGCACTTCCAAAATATTTTCAGGAAGCACACTCAGAGCACAGTTTCAGCCCATATGCAAAGAGTGCTAGCAAGAGAGCCCTTGGACCTAGGTTCAGCAACTTGGAGGAGAACTGTGGGCCCACTGGGAAGAGCAATTCCCCAAGGTTGATTGAAATCCATTGCTCAATTGTTTGTCACAGAATTCACTTGAAATGCAAATGCCTGCCTGCATTGAACTCCCACTGACCAATTGTACCAATGCTTCAAAGGGAAAGTGCCACCTCTGAGAAGCAGTGGTTCTTCAGGCTAGTTTAAGTAGTGACAAACCCCAATGTGCTCACTGAGAACAGAATGAGCTCCTGAATGTTGAAGCTGCTGAGAGACTGCTTTACTTTTGCACTCCCAAACTACTCTCAGCAAGCACATTCAGAGCCGAGGTCAGGCCCAAAATACAATGTTGGCTGACAAGAGAGTCCTTCCACCCAGGATCACCAATTTTGAGAAGGCCACAGAGACTGCTGAAAAGATCAATTCCACAAAATTCCATGGAAACCCACTCATCAGACCTTTCTGAGAACACTTGAAATGCAGGTTTCTGCATGCAAGGAACTCTGGGTGACAGATGGCAACATTTGCCAAATGCAAACATTCCTACCAGCTCTGAGAAACCGTTCTCATTCACACTGCTTCAACCAGGGAACAAGAACAAGTTAGCTTCTGCTACTTGAAGCGGCTTCCACAAACAGCTTCACTTCTGCACTTCTAAGCCGTTCTCCTCAAGCACATTCAGAGCACAGTTCAGGCATGAAACACAAAGGGTGCCAGAAAGACATCTCTTGAATCTAGCATCACCCACTTGCAGGAGGAAAGAGGACCAGCTGAGAAGATCAGTTCTCCAAAGTCTCATTGACATCCATATGTCACACTTGTTTACAACTGACACTTGAAGTGCAGGTGCCCACATGAGTGAACTGTTCTGGATCAATGGCACAGAGTCTTCAATGGGAAAGCATGCCTGTCACCTGTAAGAAGCAGTTTTGCTTTCTTCTAGCTCACCAGGAAAAAAAAAAAAAACACCATGTGCCCACTTACAACAAAGTTAGTCCTGCAAGTTGAAACTGCTTGCAGCAAATGGCTTCCATTCCCCACTTGCAGCCATCAGTGGTTGACAGATGGCACAAAGGCTTCAATGTGAAACCGTGAATGCCAATCATTACAAGTGCTTCTGACACACTCTAGTTCAACCAGAGACAGCCCAAAGTGCTCAACGAGAACACACTTTGTTCCTGCAAGTGGAAGCAGCTTGCACGAACTGCTTCAACTAGAAAATCCCAAGCTCTTCTCAGAAAGCACATTCAGAGCACAGTTCTGGCCCAATAAAAAAAGGGTTCTAGCAAGAGGATCCCGTACCTATGATCACCTTCATAAGGTAGCTTCCCAACTTCTGTATGGAAGTGTGTTTCTCCTTGGCCATGACGCTGTTGTAGAGACCACTAGGAGCTCAGCTTTGTGCAGGATCATCTGACCAGGACTTTTTGCAAGACCTATACAGCCCTCACACATGCTCAGATGCTACAGGACTTTGCAGACCAGTCCAGGCAACAGTAGGCATCTATTCATTGGCAACAGTCTAAAGATTCCTAGTTGCATGGCATTCATTATCATCAAAGGCAGAATTTTGATCAAAAACCATATATATGTGTGTGTGTGTGTGTGTGTGTATATATATATATTTCTTTCCAACTGAATCAAGAAAATAGAAAAAATCCCCAAATCCAAAGAGTGGATCCCTATTGTGATGCTACCAGTGGAAAATTCCATAGCTGACCTCATGGGATGATTCACAGTCAAAATACAGCTGCATGAAAAAGATTACATGACATGACCTTGGGGTTATGTGGAAAGTGGCATGTGAAGTACACATTCATGTCTTCTTCAGACACGGGATTCATTTGCAGGACACCTTATGCAACTGAAAATACTCCAAAATGAGAGAAATCAGAACCATGTCTCCAAAGTATTTCAGCACAGACCAACTCCATCTATCTATCTCTCATTGAGTGTGTGTGCTCTAGTGTGTGTGTGTGTGTGTGTGTGTGTGTGTGTGGTGTGTGTCTTTGCTCTAGTGTGTGTTTGTACCATGATGACTAGTCAATACTTCATTGCCCCCATTGGAAAACTGACTCAGATAATGCCATCTGCAAAACTCCTAAAAACCAAAGTTCTTGCTGATAGAATGAAACATTCCTTCCTGTTGGTTTGGATGTGTCCTTCAGGAATCACTGCTACATTTAGTACACTCAAATCATCACAGTAGATCAGGTAACAAAAACATATACATTTTAAAATAATAATATATTAATGGAAACAACAAATACAGGATAGAGTAACAACTGTGTTACTTGACAAGGTCAAGGACAATGGCAAACTATAGGTTCAAACTTTCCAAGCAAATAGTAATCAATGTAAATATTCCTGGGCTGCCTCAGCCCCGCCCAGGCACACAGCAGCAGAATGGTTTTGCGAGCATCCTCAGGAGGGCTGGAGCCTTCTTTGCAGGACGAGAGGGAGGTTTAGGCTGGATCCACTCATCATTCTTTTGGGAGAGGCTCCTTTTCCTCAGCACGAAGTTGGATTTTGTGTGAGGGTTCTTTGCATAAAATACGTTGGCCTGCGCTGGAATCCTCAGCTCTGGGGAGAGAGGCAAGTACAAAAAGAAGGTGGCACTCAGGAGGTGCTCCCTAGGACACCCCAACATCTGAGAGCCTGTGCGTGCCAGGAAGGACCTGAGCCACACACCTGAGAGCTCTCCAACTCAGCACCAATACCAACAAAGACAGCCTCCACAGTCCTCCCTGAGCAAAAACTAGGCAGAGCACTTCAACAGACCTAATGTCTGTTCCTTCCAAAGGCTTTGGACTCCAGAACATCCCAGGTCCTCTTGCATCTGCGAAAGCACACCACTAGGGTTTGCATCTGAAATCTCCCACAAAGGCTCCTGTGCCGAAGATTCAGACCCCACATGGGCCGTCTTCATAGGTGGCTTTGGAGGGAAGCATTGGATGGTGAGTGCTCTGATGTCATCATGAAATTCTCATTCAAGATGAACATATTACTGGGAGGTGGGAGTGACTGGAAGAAAGGGTGGGTATGGTTGGAGGAAGACCTAAACAGAGTGCGCACTGGACAATAGTACCTTGGCCCTGTTGGCTCCACTGAATCCTCATCCTCCAAGTAGAGGTCCTCCTCTCCTCTCTGTCTTCTCTCTCTCCCTGTCTGCCAGCCTCATTCTCTCTCTCCCAGTCTATGCCTGTTTGGCAAGGGCTGAGGAACTCTCCACTGCCACACACTAGAGCTTTATGGACAGCCTCAGTGCACAACCAGAGAGAAAGCTAGGAAACCCGGAGAAAAGGCCTAGGATTCCTCTTCTGAGTTATTTTCCTCAAGTATGGCCACAGTGAGGACAGGCTGACCAGAACAGATACCACATTTGAGCCATGCTTCTGTCATTGTTGGTGCCCACCTCCATGTGGACCAGGCTTCCGAGAATGGAGGCCACACTCCAAATGCTGCCCTACTGAGAACAATGGTTCCAAAGACCAGCAAAGGGACTGCTTCCCTCCAACATGGTGTATGGTCCAGTGGTGCCACGACCCCGAGTGGGGGAATACAACAGCCCGCTTCTCCTTCCTCTGAACACCTGTTTCCTTTCAGCCTCGTCAAACCTAGAACCTGTTCTCCATCTTTTCTGGGTTGGATGTGTGGATCTCTGCTATGAATTTCTTAGGCTACCAAGGCCCCAGACAGACTTCCTCTTCCATAGATTCTACTAACCTAACAGTATGTTAAGATAGGAGAAAATTGATCCTAGAACTCATAGGGGTGGTGGTCTTCAGCATACATAGGCTGGGATCATGGCTGCTGTGGGTGTTGGGCTCACAAAAACAAACCAACCCACCAAAAAGCGCTGGCATTATTAACAGATGAGCTCTGTGGCCGACGTGCTCAGGAAGCCCTCATGTGACTTTAGTTAGGGGTCATAACCTGGCTATTGTGATCACTCCTTGGCAAGTGGACTCAGGGGCGGAAGACCATGGACTTCATCCAAACACAGATGATTCAGGCTGTCTCCCAGGCTGTGTATTCTTCCCAATTTCATCCTGTTACTGCTTGCTAGAATCCTGGCCATGCTCTGCCCAGGCAGTGGTTTTCTGGTCACACAGCAGCTTTCAATATTGCTGATTCAGTCCACAAAAGTGCCAGTTCCATCTTTAGCCCATGCATTCCCATGTTCCTCTGAAACCACTCGTATCCCAGACCACAGCCTGTAAGCAGGCTTTCCTCCTCACTCCTCACTGATGTCAGCTTTAGATGCCTGTTCATGTCCAGGGGAGGGCACCTGGTGGGGAGCCGCAATAGCCACTGGGGTATACCTTAGAACCTCGAGAATTACACCAGCAGAAGTGCAATTGGCTTTGTGCAAGAGCCCCAACACACCCTGCTGGAGTGTTCTTGGGGGTCAGAGACTACTCTTTGGTGCTAAGAGTTGACCTGAGTCCACATCCTGAACCTTGCTCCCTGCCATCTGATTGTTCCACTTACTCTGACGGTGAGAGATGATTTGGCCCAGCTCATAATCCTCCGGCTTCTCCTGATCAAGCAAGTGTAGCTCGAGGGCCCTGCGGATGATGACAGGAGCCCTATCGTGGCAGGTCACCTGGAGCAGCATGGGAGACAGGCCTTCAGGAAATGGGCCTTGAAGTGACTACTCAAGGACAGTGGGCAGGGGCATTTTGGAGGCACCTCCACTCTAAATATAAGGGCAACATCCATGACCTTACTACCTGAGGCTGGCTTCCTGCTCATCCTGTGGGCTCTTCCCATAGGCTACTGGCCCAATCCTTGTACATAGGACTTCCTGGATCTGCCATTGCTCTTTGTGGAGCCCCACTCCACTCAAGGTGAAAGGACCCCACTCCCTGTATACAGATGCAATCTCACCTCACAAGTTGGGTGGAATGGGACAGTGGCCTCCAAGATCCCAGGTCTGCCTGAGGATGCAGGCGGCATTTGGGGTTGCCCAGACACAAAACCTAGAGGGCTTTGGTCTGGATTGCCAGTGCCCAAAACAGACCCAGGAACATGACCACACACAGGAGTGCTGAAAGACAGCCACGAGAGCTCCTGGCCTCCAGAGGCTCAGTGCTGGCTGGGGTGTGGGAGGGCACCTCATCCGGCAAGGGTGGTCATTGGAAAGGGCTCCTGTCCTGCAGATTACCTGGACATTTAGTGTGCTTGCTCTACACATCCATATCGACTCTGCAGAGGGACCCTCTCAGCTCCTTGTTCAAGGAACATGCAGAACCTCACACTGCTGTCCTCCTCCATGGATGACAGCATCCCATACAGGGGAACCTGCCACCTAGGTCCCGTCCTATTCTCATCTGTCACCCATACCTGTCTCTGCCCTTCTGGACTGCATGCTGCCACCTGACACACAGACTCCCTCAGACGTGGCGGTGGACAGCTGCTGCTCTCCCTCATCTCAGCTCCAGCCCTTCACACTGACCTCTCCCTTCTTGATTCCCATCTATCCTCCTGATCATCCAGAAACTCCAATGCAAGAGGGCATGAGTAGTCCATGGTATTGGACCAGTGTCTGCTCCCCACCCAGGTGTAAGCACCAGGGGACACCCCTGCTCCCAGGCTTACCAGGACAGTCTTGGCCAGCTTTGGACTTTGAGTTTCTAACTGGACACGAATTAAGCAGGTGTCTCCCACCTGCTTGTGGGAAAGTGGCCTGGAGGACTTGCAGGATGATTCTGAGAACTGTGGGGGATGGAACATCAGCAAACCCAGAAACAGAAAGCCACCCCAGCCTGTCAGTTAGCTCTATGGGCTTCTAGCACATATGTCCAGGTGATGAGGCTTCTTGTTACAAGAAGTGGAATGGCAGCACAAGTACAGCTTGAATAAGGTAGGTGTTTACCTCCTTTCCCTTGACCTGGAGGCGTTTCCTCACGATGAAATGGTATTTTATTCGCGGATTCATGGACAGATACATGAGTGAGTGGTCAGGGACCTTGATTTCTGCAGAGAGAAGTGGAGAGAATTGTTAGGGGGCACTCAAGGATTATACCACAAAACACCCCCAACCCCTGAGAGTCTCCGCCAGGGCAGGCCAGCACCAGACTTGAGAGCCCTCCAATCCAGCTACAGTGCCACCAAAGACTCCCTCAATGATTCTTCCCTGGAGAAGATGATGCACAGGATTTTAACCAAAAGAGCACCTGACAATGGAAATAGCACCTTTGAACTGGCACCCCCTTTCTCCACAGAAAAGCCTTCTACACACATGGCTGATTTGAAGACTGTCAGCAAGAGAGTCCATCGTAGATAAACTTCCTATATTCATGTCACCCTGTTTACTTGGCCACTGGCTAAGAAGATACCAACACTTCAGGTGTTGGACACCTTCTTACTAGTTTTTCACAAACGTATCCAGTATAGTACTTTGAAGAAATGTGCAAACAAGGCCTCTGGCTTTGAGCTGAGCTGCACAGAGATGTCTACATTTTTTTTAAGATAAGTTACAAATGGGCTCCATGGTAACAGCTGGCAGGGGGAGGAAAGAAAGGGGAGAAGAAGCTCTCCCCTTCTCAGGTGTTGTCCTTGAAGAGTTAACTTGCCCACAAAAGTGAAAGAAAAGCTGCTTTTATGTGAACTTCTGCAGACTGTGAACTTCTGAGCCCCTCCCCTTACATGCTGGGTATAAAACCCTGAAACTCCCTGAACTCGGGGTTCAGGGGATTGATTGATTACAGCGAAAGCTGTACCCTCTGAACCTGGCTGCAGCCAAATTAAACTGTTTCCTGCTATCTTCAGTGCCTTGCCTCTTTGGCCCTACAACACCTTGGGCCCCAGAACTTCTCAGTGCAGGTTGCACCTGCCAAAGAGACACTGCTAGACTTTGCATCAGGATTGGCACCCCAAAGGCTCCTGCATGCTTACACATGGGCATTCAGGGAAGCGTTGGATGGTGGGTCAATTCATCCTCTTGCCTGGATGAATTCACTCATGGATGAATACACGGAGGGGAGGTGGTATCCATCAGAGGTGTGTTGGGCATGGACATGGGAGGACTTCAGCAGGGTGGTGCCCTGGAGAACTCTATTGTTTTCTAGGTTCGCTCTCCTTCCCCTTGTTTCTCATCATGACTGTCTGCTTGGTGCTTGTATTCTGGTTCTTGTTCTACTTGTGGCTCTTCTTTCTGTCCTGCATCTTCTTGTAGTTCTTTCTGGGTCTTTTTCTTGTTCTTACATGATTCCTTCTTGTTCTTCTTCTTGTGTATCTCCCTCCACACTTCCTTCCGTTTCACCTCCTTTTTTCCTTCTTCTCCTCCTGCTCTTCATCGTGTGATCCTCTCCCCACTCAGGAGTGTCCTCTTTCTCCTCCTCCTCCTCCTCCTTCTCCTTCTTTCTCTGGCAATGGCTGGGCATCCTGAGGAGTTCAAATCTATCACACTCTTCTGCCCAGATGCAGCCCCTCTTCAGAACCCCAAGATGAAATCAGTTCTCAATCAATGGCCGGGAGTGAAACCAAGACCAAACACATGTGACTTCCTTTCTTTGTCATACTCATAGTCAGGAAAGATTGAATAACAGACACCGCATTCTGGATAGGCTTCTACCTGTGGTAGTCAGCACCTCATCTGGACCAGGATTGCTAAACTAGATTCCACCTCCAAAAAGCTTCCCCAATGAAAACAAGATTTTCAAAATCTAGGAAAGGGCCAGCATCACTGCCACCCTCCTGCCATAAGACATAGATGCCATCACACCTAGTGGGTTCCAGGCCCCCTGCTAGTCCTCCCTTTTGACGTTTGTTACACACAAACTTCCCCTGGTCTGGAGCCTGCTCTCAACTGATGCTTGGGTTGAAAGTGTGTTTCTGAAATCACCTTCGTAGATTCTCAGTTTGGTAATTCCTTATTGACTGGCTTATTTTTGTACCAGGGATAAAACCAGAGGCACTTAAGCACTGAGACCATTCCCAGGCCTTTCGACTTGGGGACAGGGTCTCCCTAAGTTTCTGAGGCTGTTGGGAACTTCTGGTCCTCCTGCACAGCCTCCCAAGTCCCTGAGATTCGCAGACACTGCCCCCTGCCCAGCTCCTTGCACCTCAGTCTTCCTCATGTGTAAGACAGAGCCAACCCAAATGAGGTGGTGTGTGAAAATGGGAAAACTCACTTACATGCCCGACAGATGGTGGATTCTATTGTGGACAGGCTGGGATGGTGGAGGCTAGGAGTGTCTGGCTCACAAGAAAGGAAAGAGCACTTTCATTGTGGACAGCTCAGCATTGTGGCCTATGTTCTTCAGATGCCCTTCTTTATTGCTGGAAGGAATCATAACCTGGCCATTCTGGTATCTTCAGGAGATGGGCACCCAGGCACAGAGGACTTGGAATTATTCCAAAAAGAACCCAAACAGGCTGTCCCCTGGCCTTGACTTCCTCTTCACTGAGTCCTGTTCCCAGCTGCCGCCATCCTGACATTCTTGTGAGTAGGCAGGACTTCTCATATCCTGGCCATGGATTGGGACCTGTGCTGCTTCCGTCCATAGCAATGCTGATCCAATCAGGACCCATGTTCTCCTCCTCTTCATTTGAAGGCATCCTTATCAGTGAGCCATAAACCAAACTGACGATTGATTAAGCCTCTCTCTTCCTTGCCCCTCATCGATATTAGCTTTGCATTGCCTGACCAGGTCCAGGGGAGAACACATTTAGGGAGGTCCAGCAGCCCCCTGGGGCCTCATTGAGCACCTCCAAATTGGACACGCCCATCACTGCAGTTGGTTTCCTGCACCAGGCCCACCACACTCTGGTTTTTTTAGGGCCAAGGCCCACTTTCTCTAGTGAGTTATCCTGAGCCCACTGTAGATCATTTCTCCCTACTGTCTGATTGTCCTACTTACTCTCCTGCAGAGACATCATTCGCAGCAGCTCATAGTTGTCCACATCCTCATGCTGCAACCTATTTTGGTCCAAGGCCCTGCGGATGAGGCAAGTCACCCTCTCCTGGCAGGTCACCTGGATCAGGGTGGGACAAATGTCATCAGGGAATGGCTTTTAAAGGAGCTACCCAGAAGACTGTGGTCAAACATTCAGGACAAATCTCAGCTACATAGACAAGGGCACAATCTTGTTATCCTGCTGCCTGAGTGTGGCCTCCATATACCCCCTGGGTTCTTACAATGTGCTACTAGAACAATCCTGATACAAATATCTGCCTGTACCTGCCATCCCCCCTCCCCCTGGGGAGCCACATTCCACTCAGGTCAAAGGACCAAACTGCCTATGCACAGACACACTCTCAACTCACTGAGATGAGAGCAATGGACCAGGGACCTGCGTGCCAAGTGTGCTCTGGGATGCAGGCTGCCTTTGTGGGTGGAAGAGGCAGATACACTAAAAATTTTGGTCCTGACTGCCACTACACAAAACAGACTCAGATACAAGAGTGTGCACTTGAGTGCTTCATGATAGCCTCGAGAGGCCCTGGCCTCTGGAAGCTCAGTGCGGGTCTGGTTGTAATGAGGTACTTGACTCAGCACTGGCAGGCACTGGACATGTCTCCTCTGCAGCTGGACACCTGCAGCATTAGCGTGTCTACTGCACATCCATAGAAATTCTGCCAAGAACCCCTTTAGCTCCCTATTCACATACATGCAAAGGCTGACATTCCGAAGCTTTGGCATGACCTCCCAGGTGATCCCGACCCCAAATTCCCACACCTAGTCATGCTAAGGAGCTTCTCTTCGCAGCCACCAGCAACACATCCCCTCCTACCCATGTCACAAGTCACTGTCACCTCCTCTGCTCCAACCTCACTCATTGAGAATACCAAGTTCTAGGCACTGCAGCCTGCACCCTGGACATTTCTCTGACCTCATCTGCCCACAGCACTTCCGTCTGCACTTCTGGCCTGCAAAACCCACAATACACAGGCCCACTCACCGCTGGAGCTGGGCATGCTGAGGCTCTCCCTCCTCAGGGCAAGCCCTTAAGATGGACCTCTCTCTTCTTTATTTCCCACCACAGCCCCGGGGTTGGCTGTGTCTCCTGCCTTCCACTGTGTGGACACCAGGAGGCAGCCCTGCTGTCAGGCTTACCAGGATGCGCTTTGTCTCCCTCCGGCTCTGTCCCTCTAGGAGGACGTGAACAAAGCGGCTGTCTTCCACCTGCTCGCTGGAGTGAAGCAGTGAGGAGCTGCTACTGGTGATTTTTCTCTTGCACCACTCATTGCTTTGGGTGGCCTGGGGCGATGGTCCTGCAGCCACTGCAGAGCTGCTGCTCCCAGCTGCTGGGATCCTGGATGCCACTGCCACGGAAGGCTCCGAGAACTGTGGGGGATGACAACATCAGCAAAGCCCAGCACCTGGACCCCACCCAGCCTGGCAGTTGGCTCCGTGGGCATTCTACAACATCCATTCAGAACCTGAGGTTCTTGTCCCCTTGGAGGATGTGGAGTGGCCCCAGGAGTAAAGACTGAAGAAGGTGGCTGATTACCTCCTTTGGCTTGACCTTGAACCACTTTCTGGCAGCTGTTTCCCGAAGAACGAAGTTATAATCCACTCTGCCATCCAGGGCGTAATATACGTTCCCATCAGCAGGGATCCTCAGCTCTGGATAGGAAGGGGCAGAGGCGTGGTAGGTGACACTCAAGGAATACACTACCCAACATCCCCCACAACTTACAGCCTCTGCCAGCGCAGGTCTCACATACAGACCTGAGAGCCCGCAAATCCAGCTACTGTTCCACCAAAGACTCCCCACTGATTCCTCCCTGAGGACCCTCTATGCACAGGAGGTCCACTACAGGATCACTTTCAAGGAAATAGCCCCTTGCACCCCAGAACCTCTCAGTTCATGTTGAACCCGCCAAAGAGAAACAGCTAGACTTTGCATCTGGATTGTCCCCCAAAGACTCATGTGTTGAAGGTTTTCTCCCCACTGCAGCAATGATCACAGGTGGGTTTGGGGAAAAACACTTGATGGTGGGTGCCTCCACCTTGCCAGTGCATTCATCCACTCAGACGGGGCTACGCTAACTTGAGGGGTATGGTTTGGAGGTGTGTTGAGCGTGGGTGGAGGATGTCCACAGCAGGGCTGTGCCATTCAGAGCAATATATTTCTCTTGAGTTCCCCACTTCTGCATTTCCTCCTCATGAGTATAATTCTCATTCACATTTTTAATCAATTTATTGTTATACTTCTTGTTCTGCTTGTGTTTCTCCTTCTTGTTCTTGTCCTTCTTTATCTTCTCCTCATGCTTCTTCTTATAGTCATCTTGACCTTCTAATTCATTGTCCTCTCCTTCAACTCATTTTCACTTTTCTCCTCCTCCTCCTCCTCCTCCTCCTCCTCCTCCTCCTCCTCCTCCTCCTCCTCCTTTCTCCTCTCTCTCTCTCTCTTTCTCTCTCTCTCTCTCGCTCCAACAAGAGTTTACAAGCTGTGAAGGGTTCTATTCTACCACACACTTCTCTCTAGAAATGGCCTCTGGTCCTAAGTGAACTCAGTTTGCAATGAATAGAAAGATTGGAAGCCAGAAATGATTCTTCATTGAACTGCTTTTCTCATGTACTTGTCTCAGTCAGGAAAGGCTGCCAAAGTAGGCACCCTGTGGTTGTCTGTCTTCTTTGACACAAGACAAAGAAGCCTCTCTTCTTGGTCCCTCATGGATAATAGCTTTGCAATGCCTCCTCAGGCCAAGGAAAGAATACATGGTAGGCAGGTCCACAGTCCCTGGGGAATATGAAGAACCTACAGATTTATGCCCCATCACTACACTTTGTCTTGTGCACAAGTGCCACCATACTCTTCCTGGGCATTTGGTGGACGCACACTGTGTTTTGGCTCCCAGTTTTCTTGAGCCCACTGTGACTCACTGCTCCCTACCCTCTGATGGTTTCACTTACTCTGATGGTTCGAGACAATTTGCAGAAGCTCAAAGTTTTCTGGATCCTCCTGCTGGAGCAAGTGTGCATCTAAGGCCCTGCGGATGATGACTGGAGCCCTGTCCTGGCAGGTCACCTGAGCAGGGTTGGAGAAAGCTCATCAGAGAGGGAATTTGGGAGTAGCTACCCAGAGGACAGTGCTCAAGGACAATCAGAGACAACTGAGCTCTCAACACAAGGGCACCATCTTGTTACCCTGCTACCTGAGGCCTTCATGTGATCATGTGGGGTCTTCCTATGTGCTTCTAGCCCAATCCCAATCTTGGTACAAGAGTTTGCTTCAACCTGCTATGCCCTGCAGGGAGAAGGGAATAAGGACCAAAAGGCTTTGCACAGACACACTCTAGTCCCATCAAGATGGGAGGTGTGGTCCAGTGGACTTCCATATCCCTGCTCTGGTCTGGGATGCAGCTGCATTTTTGTGTGGACCAGGCACAAACCCTAGGTGCTTTGGTCCTGACAGCCAGGGCACAACACACACTTAGGACTCTTTAATGATAGGCATGGAAGCTGCTGGGCTCGAGAGTGTCAGTGCTTGCTGGGGTGTCAGGAGGTACAGACCCAGCAGGTGTGGTGGTTCAGCATGGCTCCCCTGCAGCTGGACACCAGAGTCTCATGATGGATACTCCACACCCAGGAAAATTCTGCAGAGAGAGCCGCTCACTCTCTATTCACATACATGCAAACTAGGACACTAATGGGCTCCTCCAAGGCCCCCAGTTGTCTGTGACCCACACCTACCCACCTTAATCATCCCACAACGGCTCCCTTCCCTTCAACCAGCAACATGTCCCCTCCCACACATAAGAAAATGATGCCAACTCCTCTGCTTCAAACTCCATGGTTCAATATGCTCCTCCTCAATACCAAGGTCAGTAGAGGATGGCCTGTACCCTCGATATTTCTCTGACCTCCTCTGAACCCAGCACTCACTCCTGCACTTCTGACCTGCGCACCCCAAAACACACAGGCCCACTTTCACCTAGACCTGGCATGCTGCTGCTCCCCGCCTCTCAGGTCAAGCTCTTAACACCAAACTCTCTCTTCCTCATTTTCTGCTCTCCTTCCTGACCTTCCAGAAGCTCCAATTCAAGAAGACAGGCCTAGTCCAAGGTGTTTGCTGTGGACTTGGTCTTCCCCAGTGTGGGCTCCCAGGAGACTCCCCCGCTCAAAGACTCACCAGGATGCTCTTATACTTTGTCCTTTCATTTTCCATGTACACGTGAATGAGGCATCTGCCTCCCACCCGCTTGCTGAATTGGGGCCGTGAAGAGTTCCTAGTGGAGACCCCTGATGTCCTGGACTCCGGCTCTGCCCCTTCCCAGGGAGAAGGCTCTGGCTCTGGGGTTGGCTTAGGAGCCGTGACAGGAACTGAGCTGGTAGCTAGAGGAGAAAAGATGCCAACATGACTGCCTTGCCCTGACCTTGGCACAGACAGACAATGCCCCTGCTGCCAAGAAGACCTCAGGCCCTTAGCCCACACAGGACCTCTTTGCACACTGGGGTCACTTCCTGAGTGGACAAAGGCTTATCCTAATTTCCAGCCCAACACCGGACATACAGACATCCCGCAGTGGGACAACACTCGGACCTTTCCTCATGTACCCTTAGGTACTCACCCCAGTCCGCCTGGCTCTCAGGCTCTGCCTGGCTTGATTTGCCATCTTCAATTGCGGCCAGGAGGTGGTGTGCCTGGTGCTCCAGGTTCAAGCCACCCAGCAGGAGCCACATGGATCGCAGCAGCAGCTGCAGACTCAGCGAGCCTGGAGGCTGATGGGAAGCCTCAGTGTGGAAGTTCACCCAGGTCCCCGGGAAGGAAGGTGAGGCACTGTGGGGAGGCAGGTATGGAGTCAGCAAAATCCTGGCCTCGCCTTCGCCACAGCCTCCAGAGCAAAACTCGGACCCTATACTCCTGAACCTTCCCTGGCTCTGCACACACCAGTCCACCCCAGACAAGACACAGTGGCTGTACAGGCAGGGACAGGACAGGGCGCTAGGCAAAGAACCTTCAACCAAGGAGCGTTAGATCCATGGCATGACCAGCTCTCCCCTCCTCTGGGCAGGCCTGACACTCTTCTTCCTCTTGGCTACGTGCTCTCCAACCTGCACCTTCCAGGAGTGTCTGTCCTCCTGCCCACTCTTCTCAGGGCTCAAGAGACACCTCCTCCCCTGGCGTGGGCTGCAATGCTACCTCATTCTCTGTGAGCTCTCACTGAGTCCCCCTGAGTAGCAGTGGACCTTTCTTTTCCCATGAGTGCAGGCCACATCTCTGTGGCCCTGGGGGAGGACAGGGAGGTGTAGTGTGGGGGGATCCATTGTCCCAGGGGCTTCCCCAGAGGACCATGACTCCACCTACAACTCCCTGCCTTACCCGTCCTACTGTTGAAGCCCCACACCTTACACTGCAGGCAGAAAACAGAATTGGGGAGAGCAGTCTTTCCTCAGCCTTCCCAAGTCAAATCACCTTGCAGGTCCCTATTCTGGAAACAGGAGCCCACCCTCTTGACCCCAAGCCCATTCCATGTTGAAGTTGGTCCAGGGGTCTACCATGTTCACTGAAGAGGACAACGTGCAGTTATGCCTCATGGAGTCAGGGATGCTGTCACATGTAGGATATGTACTCATGGCACCTGCGGTTTCGGGCTGACCCTCATGACAAGGGACACAGTGGCAGTCATTTGTACCCCATTTTTCACTGAATTATGAAACGTGACTGAAAACGTGTCTTCACACAGTGGGTGCTTTCTCCATGTTCATCAGTGAATGAGCCCAAACTGCTGATTCCCACATATCTCTCTGGGTGTGGGAGCTGCCATCTCCAAAGCCCCTGTCCAGCTATATCCCAGCTAGGAAGCTCTGTCCCACTATGTAAACTCACATGTCTTTTATGAACCCAAAAGTGCTTTGCCCAAGGCCTGAGTTATGAGACGCCTCTGGCACAGAACTATTTCTTCAGGAAGCCAACATCACACCAGAACGGCCACCTAGCCTCACTGAGTCCACCTGGGAATGAGCTCAGCGAACACCATTGAGCTGTGGTGCCCAGTGTGTGGGGGCTGCTCCACGGACCTCTGTGGACCACCTGGAGTCAGGATGGTTTCTCTGCCTGAGAGGGGGAGTTCATTCCCCTTGCAAGGCTGTGGCAGGCACCTCCAGGATTCATCCCACTCGGGACTGACATTCCACTATGAGCGTGGTCCTCTATCTCACTAGGTATCACAAAACTTTGGGTCCCTGAGAGGTACATGGCAGCCCCAAGACCCAGGCATGAGGGGGCTACACACTTGGGCTTGGTGGTCTGGTGCTTACCTTGGGAACAGCAGGTCCAGCACCTGCTGGGTGGGGATGAAATCCCAGTAGATGAACCCCATGTTGCTGCTGAAATCTAGGTTCCTCCCACAAATGACAGGCAGGAGCCGATTCCTAAGCTGGTCTTGCCTGTAAGGTACAAGGCTCTGTACCCTGCAGGGCTCATCCGTGTTCTGATCATTTTCACCCTGGGTTGGGACCAAGAATGGTGGGTTCAAAATGGAAAAGGTGACAAACAGAAAAATGACTTGAGTCAAAGCACAATGGGACAGTTCCCATCAGTACAAACACACACACACACACACACACACACACACACACACACACACACACAGTCAGAATAGGAGTCCTGGGCCATTCATCAGGGATCAGACTAGAAGGCCTGCTGGGCTCACCTGCCCTGTGCTACACAGGGTTACTCTTGAGCTCCTCTGCGACATTCGCCAGAGGCTCTGGCATCTAAGATGAAGCCTCCAATGTTTCCCCAAAAAGGCTACTTGGCCCCCCTGAGATTCCTGGGGGCCTGAGGCTCGGCATTGTTTGCAACCACAGGAGAACATCCTTCTCACTCCAGTGACTCCAACCAAATGAGCTCGGATGGCTTGGTCAGTGAAGTGGGTGCCTGGATACCAGGGTTCCATGTTCTGTTTGATCCATTGTCAAGGCAATGATGTCATTTCCTGTGCTCCCCATACCTGAGACTCTTTTCACATAAGTCCACTTTCAAAAGCTCTATGGGCTGCTGATTTCTCCCCCGTGCCTACCAACATCAACTGCACATGAGTTCACCAACAAATACCCAAATACCCCCACCAGTGCCTGCCCAGCTTGGTTTCAATAGAATTCCAGCTTGAAGCCTTCACAAACGCATTCACAACAAGTCCATCCCTCTCACCAGGTTTGGGACTCTGATCCCATCATTGTGCCACTCATGGAGTGCCCAGTCTTTTCTGGAAAGTAGGGTAGCATCTAATTTCTAGGAATTATTGTGTCTATTGGCCCATAAAACCCTGTATTCTCTCGGAGACCAGAGATGGGACTCATAGGTGGCTAAAGCACAAATGTAGAGATGGGACAATCACAAGAAGGGGAGAGACAGAGAATGCACCCTAACTCAATCAGGCCTGTGTCCCACACAGGGACGTGGCCAATGTCCGTCCCATCGTGGCTGCAGTTCCCACTCTACACCATGGCAAGTTGGAGGTGACTGAGATGCAGAGGCTGCTCCCCTCTGCCATACAACTTCCCAAGGCTTCTCCTAAGATTTCAAAAGGGCCAAGTGTGTCTAGTGTTGGGGTCCCACAGAGACTCCGAGGTACCACAGCATCCTGCTGCCCAGAACCAGTTCACCCCTCACCTCAAGGGGGCTCAGACTCTGTCTCTGGATTCATGGGAACAGAACAAATCCATTTAGCAAGTGTGTCCTGGGATAAAGACATGACAATCACCTATCCTCTCATCACAAAAGCCCTGAGGCTAGCCAACATGGATCCCACCAGGAACACAGGCATGAACTCAGACTCTGATCCTCCCAGCCGAGCCTCGGTAGGGCCTGGACTCCCAGCCTCCTGAGACAAGGAAATAGAGGTGCCTACCCGAGCCATCTTGGATGAGCTGCACACAAACTGAACTTATCAATGCCTCTTGCTCTCAGTTGTGAATAAGAGGGGAGGTGGTCTTTCACAACCCTGGACATCAAGTGCAGTCTCTAGGCTTTGGGGTGTGCCCTGGCCTCTCTCTATCTGCCCAGGCC
Source organism: Callospermophilus lateralis (assembly GCF_048772815.1). Taxonomy (NCBI): domain Eukaryota; kingdom Metazoa; phylum Chordata; class Mammalia; order Rodentia; family Sciuridae; genus Callospermophilus; species Callospermophilus lateralis. The sequence goes on along the minus strand of NW_027513833.1, from coordinate 59,963 downwards.
CTCCAACCCACACTGGCCTTTTATCCAGCCTCCTTCTAGGGCCAAACTCAATCCTGCCTCTCAATTTCTGCTGCCTTCCCCAACACACTGGTCCCAAAATTGAGCAGGGCTGGCTCTCTGTTTTCATGCTGGTGCCAGCAGCAATGCCACCCCACTGACATAATTCTGAGTCCCAACCTAGGCACTCAGGCTGTCCTTGCCACAACTGGCCTGTTTGGGCGCTGGCTCTTGCTCTTTTCTTTCAAGTGCATATGTTTTGAGATTTTGTGTCTCTACAGCCACAGATCTGCAGCTACAGCAGGGTAGAGCTCATGAGGTTCCATTCTGAGCCATGTTCAAGCCTGTCAGGACTGTTAACTGGGGTGACTGCTGGAACACGGTGATGAGTGAACACATGAGAGGTGGTTGGACCCACCTTGCCTCTCAGGGGCTTCCTTTCAGGACAGGAGTGCTAGGGATGGGAGCCCCTGGTGTGGGATGCTTTAGACAAGGCGTGACCATGGGCTCTCTTCCCTGGAAACACTGGCTCCACTGAGCATGGAGAGCACTGTCATTCCTGGTGGCTAACACCAGCCCTGGACCCCAGGAAGGACCCCAAACTCAAGACCTACCCCTGAGTGTGGGTGTCCTTGAGGAAATGAGGTCTCCTGATCCCAGGTGCAAAGGGTAAGTCCTCTAACTCCAGGGACAATGAAGGGACATCTGAGTTTCCCTTGTCCTTCTTTCCCTCTGCTGAACCCAGGGTGTCCTCACACTAACCACAGTTAGGACCCTGGCCTCAACCTCAATGAGGATCATTAGGCTCCATAAAGGACAGTCTCTAAGGTGTTCAGTGGACAAACACCCTCTGCACAACCCATAACCCTATTCACCCAAGATGCAAGAGGATTTCTATTCAGGAAAACCAGGAAAGGGAGAGCATTTCTCAAGGACACAAGGACATTAGTGGGTGAGGGAGTACTTAATGGATGGAGAACTATGGCCACCACCAACTTCCAGGAGCATATGTGGCCCTTTGGGCACAGGTCCATACCCTTTTTTTCCCATCAATTTTTTCAGAGAAGTGAGGCTGTCTCTTAGATGGCACCTCCACACTAGGAGGGTCTCCTACTTCTTCCACAAGAAAATAGTGGGCAACGGGCTTCCTACTATGTGCATCTGAATCATTCAGGGGGCATCTGTAGCCTTTCAAGACCCTGGGAACCATGGGGGCACCCAGCACCAGCAGAGCATTTCTGCACATCACAACAATCACCCCGGGTGGGAACTCTCCATTCCACTCTGTACTATGCCCTGTCATCTGACCTGATCAGTCGGACCCCTCTCCTTTCTGTTTCTTGATTGTACTGCTATGGTTCCAGACATGGATGCCAGGGTGCTTGTGGCCCACCACAACCGTCTGGGTGCCAGGAACAAACGACACAGTGGAATGTGTCTGGGAACTTCGGGATGATGGAAAGTCCCACCCTCCAGGTTTTCATCTTCAACGCAATGAGTGCAGAGGGAGCCAGGAGGGCTCTGTCAGGTAGATAGAGGTGGGAGCTCACTGAGCCTCAACTAAGTGCCCAGGACTCTGGGTTCAGAGCTGGTGTTATGTGGAATTGTTGAGAGACGTGAAGAAAACCCAGCTCACTGTATGCAGAGACAGCAGATGCCCTCATTGTGGTCGGGCAGCTGTGCTTCTCAGAGCCCTGAGATGTCCCATGGGTGTGGAGGTGGGGAACCCAAGTGCCATCCCAGGCTGCTCCTGAGCACCTCGACCTGGATTCGAAGTACGTGACTCTCCATCAGAGTCATCACATCAATATATCCCGGCCCCCCACCCCAAAAGTTCTCTCAGAGACACTGAGATTCCGCTGGCTCTGGACTTGCCCTTTCCTCTGGGATCCTGAGGGCCTATTAAATAGGAGGTCACACCAATTCTCAGCACACGGTCTGGGCCCCCTCACATCCCAGGAGTATCCAGGCATTGGTTCTATTTATAGTCCATCATGACCTACAACACAATGGACACATCCTGCAATCAGCTAAAGAAACCACCAGGCACAGAGCCTTCATGCACACTGGCCTGTAGAGACCTGGAGGAGGAGGGGACTTAAAGGCTGCGTGGAACCCAAGACCCTAGATCCTGGGATCTGAGCTGGACAGACGACAGCTCATGTGAACACAACCACCACTGTCACTGAGAATGCAATTGAGACACCCACAGATTTGGCAGTGGACCTGGTATGCCCACGAGTGGGGGTGAACTGCATCCCTTGAAAATGATGGTGTCCAGAGAAAAACAAATTTTGTAGGATCTCACTCATCTCAGGTTCCCAATTATCAGGTTCATCAAAAGATAAAGTACAATGTTTTTTGCCTGGGCCTGGGAGGGCACTAGAATTCAGTACTGATGGCAAGAGTATGTCCATGTGAGTTCTAGAGATGCATGGTGGCGATGCCTATGCACCAATATGAACATGCTTAATGCCACTCAACTGTGCACTCCAAAATGGTTCAATTACAAAATGGATGTTTGGTGTTGATTACCACAATGTAAACACTTGGGAGACTACTGATTGACTCATCTTAGCATAGTTTGTGTTGTGATGGCAGAATACAAGACACTGTTAATTCATAGCTCAGATTTTATTTCTCAAATTTGGGAGGCTGGAAGACCAAGACCGGGGGCCAACTTGTAAGAATGTTCTTGTTGTGTCCTCCTGGGGAAGCAGGTGAAACAGGAACAAGGGCTGCTTTGAGAACCCCCTTCCCAGGAAAGAAGAATCCGTGGCCTAAGCACATCTTCAAGTTCCCACCCTCTAACACATCATAATGCAGAGACAGAATAGAATGACAGCCCATGCTCCCCAGAACATCCCAATTTCTTGGCATGAGTCCATTTCTGCAACATTTCACAAGTCATGATTTTGGATAAGACAAGAGCTAAGCTAAACACATGGGGAGAGAACTCCCTTCTCATCTGCTGCTTGCAGTGTTGCATGTGGCCTTACAAGCCATCACTGAGGTTCTGCACAACAGCTCCGACTGCCCCCCTATCACATCCCCATGGGGCTGACTCACACTCAAGTCCTGAACACTCCCAAGCCCAGAAACCAGAAATGTCACAGGAAATCCAAGGGAGATTTGTTCAAAGTCCTCCAAAAACACCAGCCACACAGGCTCAAGTCTCTTACAAAAATGCCAGAGTATTTGCATCTAAATGCTGCATATCTTCTTCCTGTAGCACTTCCACTATCTGCAGATGACTTCTGACACCTAATACAATGAAAGGGCAGTGTCATTCTCTGTAACACTGTAAGATCCAGGAAACAAGGAGGAGAGAAGTATCTGTCCAGAGAGACACAACTCCTTTCCTGATAGTTTGGATTTCCAGCTGGCGGGGACCATGGATGCAGAAGAATGGGTGCAGGGCCAACTGCACTTTCTTGCTTTGCATTGAGGGGAGGAAACACTGAGCCAGGATGAGGGCTTCTAGGAGCTGATATCCTCAAGTCAACATCTGGACACATCTGACCTTCAGGCCAGAAGACTTTCTTGCAGGGGATCCAAGGACTTGCCTACTGTGGGAGGAATCCAAAAGAATAACTTACTTCAAAGGGCATCAAAGAGGTTCAGGAGGGAGGGAGCCAACCCAATTGTCTAGACACTTTTAGAGGTCAGGGGGTGGGTTCCAATGCAAACACCGCGGTCCCATGGAGAATTCTGCAGTGTGTTGGTGATTAAAGAGAATGTATGAATCTAGGGGTCACTAGGTCCTCTCAGCCATAAGGAAGAAACCTGCCATAAAGGAATTAGAACAAGGGTGCAAGGAAGGCTCAGTGGGGAGAGATCTGAAGGAAGGAAAGTTTACTCATTAGAAAAGTGTCCCCTGAAAATTCTTAGCCACCCAAAATTCGTGCGAACTTGTGTAGAAAAAGAGTCTTTGCACAGTGATGAAGCTAAGAGCTCACATGATGGAATACAGCATCAACTGGGCCCAAATCCAATATCTGATATTCTTGTAGGAAGAGGAGAGTCTGGACCCAGAGACCAGGGAGACTTGGGAACACTGCCTACGTGAGGTTGGAGTCAGGAGGGGATGCCCATACGGGAACCACAGATCGTGGGCAGCCGGAGGAGAGTGGGCAAGGGCTGACAGAGTTGGGGGGACACTCCCCTAGAAACCTGGGAGGGGTTTTGGCACTGGGACAGCCCAACACCTACTGTGTTGAGCCTCTGGATTTCAACCGAAGGCCCTTCCTCTGCTGTAGGCCACCCAGTTGATAGGGTTTGGTTGCAGCGCTTAGGACCCAGCTGAAGGTCTGAGCATGTTGGCCATGCAGGGTGGATCTAGGTCACAGACACACTCTAATGACTGTAGGGTCTCAGCCCTGAAGCAAGAAAAGCGCCAAGTCAGGCCAGGTGGGGAAAGGGCTAGGAACACACTGTGGGGGCTGGTGCCTGTGTTACTGGGAGCACTTCTGATCCCAATTCCCTAATCTGCTGCCAACAAAGGCTACGAGGAGGGTACAGGGACACAGAGCAGGGATCTGCTCCACTCAGTGGGCCCAGGCATATACCACATCCAGCAGCCTCGTGCCATACCCAGTGAGTCCCAAAGTGGCCCCCTCTTCCTATCCTGAGAGCTCTTCCCTTCCTCATGTGCCGCTACCTCCCCACTGTCTCTGGCAATATCTACTCGGTGAGATGACAACATCCCTGGGTACTGCTCTCTCATCCCAGGACAGTGTGGTTCCACACACCCTGATGAAATGGTCCACCTGGACGCTGGACCTGGAGGTTTTTGAGGCTGAATGGCAGGTGCGGTCCTCTGGCACTTTATTATTTAAGTAAAAAAAACAAACAAACAAACAAAAAAAACAGGTCTTGGTGCTCAAAAATATTTGATTTGTACATCCTCATACCCCAAACCCAATATTTTCATTATTTCTTCAACATATGAAATTTGACTAGCAGAAAGTTAATTTTGTATAATACAAAGTTGGTTGAAATGACATTGGTATAAATAATCAATCACCATACTTTCAATTTTTGTTCTCCTTTCCTGTTAGAAACCGCTTGGATACAAGAGAACAGAGGACAGACTCATGGAAATGCTTGAAATGACAAGAAGCTCCCATTCAAGCTCAGCATTCAGTCCTGGACAGGGTAAGACCAGGCCACTTTGATGTATGCTCCAAAGAGTCTACCAGACAGAATCCTCTGACTGATCCCTGACTGAGTCATAGGAAATGGCTAGAAAAGCCTTCACATCCTGAATACATTCTTCACCTCAGAATACTGGACAAGCTTTGATATCCATCTCTCGTCACCTTGCTCCCCAGCCAACCATTTTTCAACAAATTCAAAGGAGCAACTCATGTAAGCACACAGACAGAGATATTCAATACACAAATCAATGTGTGAAAAAGACAACTGGTATTTCTTGTTTGGGCTATTTCAAATGAACTCCCTTCTGCATGACCTCCACAAACCAAAGGAAAATATTTGTGAAATTCCCAAGTACAAGACAAGATACACTTGCCAAGGAGACAGCGCCATGAATTTTGACACTGCAAATGTAGTGTGTGTGTTTAGGAGGCAGTCACAGTTCCCATGAGAGAGTCCCATGAAATCAATTAGGAAGATCCATGCTCTAGCCCTATTATACAAGTGATGTGACCTTGAAAGAGTCACTTGGTCTTAGCAACCATCATCACTAACCACTAAGTCAATGAATAAAGGTCCTCAGGTGTCAAGCCACACGATGCGGGATGAGCATGGATAAGGATGGGTGGGAGAAGTCTCCCCCTCTAACACAATTGGGGAACGCTGTGCCTGCCCTCAAGTGGTGGGGGGCCTGGGATCCTGCCACAGAGGGGGATTCCAAACCTCACATCCACTGACCCAGGCCAGAAGACCAAGTAGAGTCCAAGGACCCTGGGGCGGCCCAATGGCAATAAAGGTCCAAAGGAACTAGGGATCTGCCTGGACGCTCAAACCCAAGACGAGGGCAGAGGCCATCCACAGCAATCTGCCTTTACAGGAAAACGAAGGGACTGCAGGCTGCCTCTGGCTCCCTGAATCAGGGTGGTGTTTTCACAAAGCAAGACCACTTCCTCACATTTGAGCAGCAGCTCATGCGTTGACAGCATCATGGCTGGCTTGACTCAGGCCCTGAGAAATGACATAGAAAATTCATAGCAAACCCATCTTTAGCTCTTCCACATCATCAGGGGCTCTGATTCATTTCCGTCAACAAAGATGTCTGAAATGGTGTCTAAACATGCTGGGGACTCACCTCTGTGTGGAACTTTTCAGGAAAAGGGGGATCAAATCTCATGCAGCAACTCTTCTCTCTTCTAGCCCATGGGCAATGCAAGGAACCTGCATGATACCAGAGGCTCACTTCTCTCTTCTCATGTCTTCTGGAAAGGAATCATTAATGCTTCCTTCAAGGTGAAGCAGAAACCTGGATTCCCAGCTGCACAGAAGTGTTTGAGGGCACTGTCTCCCTTAAAACCCAAGAAGAAAAAACAGGTCATTAATGAGGCATATGGATTAGAGTACATGATCAATGATCCGTCCTCCCTGGAGCCTTCCACATGACCATCTTCCACATTCAAAGAGCAATGCTTGGCCATTCTCAAAGACCAGGAGACCATGATGCTCATCACCAGGAAGTCAATAAGGAACATGAACAGAGCAGCATGGATTGCAGAAGGTGGCACACCAAGGATCTTCAGCACAGCTGCTAGAACACAGAAACTTAACTTCAGTATTGACTTTCTGCCACCTACCAAGTATGATGTTAGTGTCAAGCACAACATGCAGACATCCAAGTAGCAGGTGACAATCCGCATACATTCACAGAAGTGGGCATCATCTGCATTGGAACAAGGAAGTATCTTATCCTTACTCATAAAAATCATCATACACAAAGAAAAAAATGGATGCAAGATTTCTCATTTCACTATTACGTAGCTGTTGAAATTCCTCATTAAATAATACCTCCTCCAAAATAAAAAGTATCTCAGACATATGTCAACTGCACAATGAATGACATTTTAAACATTACGGTCTTTACTTAATAATTACATATGCAATATGCCTAGTAAGACTCTTTGGGAGAGGAGCACATAGAATTGCATCTTGGAAAAGCGAACATTTGCTGATAAATATTACTGCTGATGTCAGGCATGGTGATGTGAAAACTGGATTACTTTAAATACTCAAAGAATGCAATGTTGTAGGACTGGAATCCCTGATTCATAGACAGCATGTGGTTTCTATGAAAGCCAGTGACGGAGCTGGAGGAATGAAGCTGATTGAACAGATGACGTCGGGGGGATACTGAGGGATAGGCCAAACTGAAGAACCTGTTCCAGCTAACTTCTGGCATGTGGGCTCGTGAGCCCAAACCTGTGTTTGAAAAAGCACTCATGTAAAAAGGTCTACCATTTAAAAGTGTGTCATTTAAATGGGATCTAGTTGCACATCTGATAAAATGGCCTGTAAATTGATGAACTTCATGCAAGTGAAAAAAAAACAGATGATGGTAGATATAAAGATAAATCCTTGTCTGCACCAGGATGCCTAGAAATAGGTTTTATTTGGCTAAGATGCAAATATCTTTAAACAGAATTTGTGATTTCTCAATGACCTTATTCAATATGATACTACACAGATCACAAGGTTTTCTTTACAGAATAGTCTCTTCTTCAAGCCTCACATAGAAAAGGTCTCACAGGACATATGAGGGGAATGATCTAAGGGATGAGAAAATGGCTGGAACCATTCTCAAATGTGCACATGGAGCCTGAAGGGGGGAAATGGGACCAGACACATTGCCTCTTCAAGACTGCACTAGGGTTGCAAGTGTATCAACAACTGTCATGGCTCCATGTCACTAACTATGCCGAGGACAGCCAACAACCTCAGTTTGAAGGCACCTAAGATAACCTAAAAGAACTATCACCCTATTGGATCCATGAATTAATACATATCACAACTTGACCACTTAAACCAAATCCCAGAAAATTGGAAACAGATGATTATTTCCTCAGATACCCTGACTTCCATTTCATTGCCCAGAGATATTTTGGAAAGAATAAAATAGAACCTCATGCTTTGAATATATCATCCAACACTTTTCTTCCCAAAATGCTAGCACAATTTCTGGGCTCACTTTCTCTTTAGGAATTTACTAATTGTTTGAAAATTCTAGAGGGCCTGTGTTGGTCTCATAATGGACAAACAATCCAACATCTCCAGAGAACTTACATGTGCGATAAGAAAAAAACAAGGTCAAGCAGAGGAATGGGTAGGGGGATCCAGAGGAAGCTCATTTTCACGGGAGAGAATCCCCCAATGAAAAGCATCAGAATAGACACTAAGAAAAATACCAACAAAAACAGTGTGCTAGCTACTCAACATGCACAAGTCAGAAACCTAGAGAAGAGAATGCTGGCCATATGTGGACAGGTTGAGCTCTTCAGAAGAGCCACCTGGCACTGCTTAGTCAAAGATGTAAACAGACATTCTTTGACCCAGAAATTCCACCTGTCCGTACTTTACCTACATATTGCTTAAGCAAGGGGACATGCATAGGGATATTTATCCTCATGTTCCTTATAGACTTGTCTGTGTTGACAGGGAGTTGAGGGCCATCAGGATGCCCACAGCTGGGAAAGTCAAGAGCTAAAACTGTGACGGCTGCCAATCTGGATCTATTCAAAGAAATCAATGAAAAACAACAGATGGACACATGACAGTCAAATCCCTGAATTCAAGTTCTTGCTATCCTACCTACCAACAATCATGCTTGGTCAACACACTGGCATACCTCAAGGCAAAATAAAAATTTTTTTTAAAAAAAGAAAATATTATGTCATGATTACTTTTCTTCAATGCAACAAAGGAAATGTCAATATTTCCCCATCCGAGATCTGTTACTCAGTTAAGCACACTACATGAGATTATTGTGGACATGCTTACAAATAATTATCTACTCAGATACTTTCTGTGACTCACCAAATGCAAAGATCTAGGAAGAATTAAAGTCTCCATACGTGACTTCATCATCAAAAGCCTTGAGTCAACAGGTGCTTCACAAAATGGCTTCTCGGCCAACTTGATGACCTCCTCCTCGGGCAATGTTTCCACCTGAAAGATGTCACCAACTCGTTCTCATTCACATCTCCACAGTGCCAGTAAAAAGAAACAAAGTCTGATATTCCATTGAATAAATCCTCAAGTGGACCAAACTCCATACTTCCTTCTATATTTTAAAATTAACAAATGCAACTTCAACTCAATAACTTGTATTAGGGAACATGCAACCGTCACCTCGCACACTGTGCTCTTTTACAGACTCACATGTCCTAGGTTCTGACTTAACATACATGGAGCAGTCAGAACACGTGCTAGTTCACGTTCCTTACAGGTGTCCAATTCATTCTCTGCCAAGCTGAATATAAACCCCTGGTCACAGGAGAAGGGAAGCACATCTCCCACAACAACATGCATCAGGAAACACTGAGGTTTTCAATAAAACATCCGGCACCGCCCTTTTGAAAATCACTTAACCCTGCCAGCTCACTTTCCTCACCTCTAAAACAGAAGGTCCCCAGGACTGTCCACCTCGTGGTTCCATGAAGTTTCCTAGAGGAATCAGGGCTTAGGCTGGTCTGAAACCAAGCAAGCAGACAACACGTTTCAGCACTCAACCGCCATCGCTGGGATCATCCCCATGGCACAGACTGCAGAACCATCCTCCTGACGCCCTCACACAGTGGAGACCCTGGAGCCCAGGACGCACTCCCTGTCCCACCCTAAGTCGCTGCTCTCTCCGAGGCACTTCCATGAAATACACAATTAAAACCCCGCAGGGTCTCTGCCCAGTGCCCACCAGGAGCAGGAGGACACAGGAAAGGGTTTTTAAAGCGAGGACTTAAGACAAGACCCACAGGTGGACAGGAAACAGAAGGACACACAGTCAGTGAGACCGAAGTACCTGGGCGGGTCCCTCTGTAAACCGCCTCCTGCTCCCAGGTCACCTGGCTCCTCCGTCGCCCTCCCCTCTCCAGGGGCCTGCGGGTCAGGCCACCTCTTCTCCTCTGAGGTCCGCGGCGCAGGCCACACTGCTGAGGCCACCGCATCCTGAACAGGACCCTGCAGATCAGAACCCACCAGCTGTGGCCAGCAGCTCCGCTGAGGAGAGCCCTCAGGTGAGGACCGGGACAGCGGGGTCCGGGTGGGCGCTGTGGGGACCGCCCCGGCGGATCCGGGGGACAGGCACCCGGGACCGAGGCTCCAAGGCGGCGGCAGAGTCCTCCCGGGTCGCACCCTCGTGTGGGCGCCTAGACCGGGGCCGCTCCCGGCAGCGCACCTTCTCCTGCCACGGACCCCGCGAGCCAACCCGCCAGGACTTGCAGCCCCGCTGCCGGGCGCTACTTCCGGGCTCCTCCCACACGGAGCTCCGCGCGACAGCGGCTCCAATTTCCCGCCCCGGCTTAGCCCCGCCCCCGTCTCCCTGGCGACGGCTCCGCTTCCCCTTAGGGTTGGCCTGCTGGGTTCGGTGCCCTCCACGCGACCGCGGCTCCAAGTTCCCGCCCTGGCAGAGGGCCCGCCCCCGTCTCCCTGGCGACGGCTCCGCTTCCCCTTAGGGTTGGCCCCCTGGGGGCGGTGCCCTCCGCGCGACCGCGGCTCCATGTTCCCGCCCTGGCAGAGGCCCCGCCCCCGTCTCCCTGGCGACGGCTCCGCTTCCCCTTAGGGTTGGCCTGCTGGGGGCGGTGCCCTCCACGCGACCGCGGCTCCAAGTTCCCGCCCTGGCAGAGGCCCCGCCCCCTTCTCCCTGACGACGGCTCCGCTTCCCCTTAGGGTTGGCCCCCTGGGGGCGGTGCCCTCCGCGCGACCGCGGCCCCATGTTCCCGCCCTGGCAGAGGCCCCGCCCCCGTCTCCCTGGCGACGGCTCCGCTTCCCCCTTAGGGTTGCCTGCTGGGGGCGGTGCCCTCCGCGCGCTCCGCCTGCTGGCCTGTCACCTCAGCTGGTGACCTAGGTTGCCACCAGATCCTCACCTAGATACAAACTCCCTAGTGTGAGGCCTGCGGCTGCCCCCTAGTGGCCGTGGGACCCTGTGCACTGGGCCGGATGCTGGGCTTTCTGGTCTGAAACAGCTAGACAGGGTGACAGGTGACAGTTAGACAGGGTGACAGGACTGCTGCACAGGAGGACAGGGGCCCCGGGAAGGCACAGCAGGACCATGCTATATCATTGTGTTTTGTCTCTACTTAGTGGTTTTATACTTTCAACGTGTGTCTCCTGAATATGATGTGTTAACAGGTGGGGACATTAAGAGGTCATTAGGCCATGGAGACTCCTTCCTTGATAATGGCATTAAGGTCCTTACAAAGGAGGCTTCTCAAAGCCGCCCTTGTCCCACCCTGTTTTACCTTCTGACACAGGAGGTCACAGCAAGAATGTTCTCAGAACGTGGCACCTGATATTGGATTTCCAACCTCCAGAACTTTGAGAAATAAAGTCTCTTCTATAAATTACACGGTCTCTGCCATCACAACACAAACAACCCCAAGGAGTAAATCAACAATTTCTCTAATTTTGTAATTGTGTAAAATACATGAAACATCCATTTTGTAATTTTAGCCATTTTTATGTGCACAGTTCAATGGAATTAAGTACATTCATGTTGCTGCACAGCCGTCACCACCATCTATCCCCAGGACTCTCATTTTGCTGTCAAGACTGAATTCTAGTGCCCTCCCCAGGCCCAAGAAAAGAAAATTCTACTTTATATTTTTATGAACCTGATTACTGGGAATGTGAGATAAGTGAAATTCTAAAACATTTATGTTTTTGTGAAAACTGTCATTGTAATTGGATGCAGTTTACCCCCACTCCTGGGAATACCAGGTCAACTTCAACTCTGCAGGTGTCTCAATTGAATTCTCAGTGACAGGTAGTGGTGACTATGTGCTATGACCTGTTTGTTCATGTCAGTGAACTGCTCTGATCATAGGATCTAGGGTCTTGGGTCCCAGCCTGTGGGTTCCCTCCTCTCCAGGTCTCTACAGGCCAATGTACAGACGTGAGCATGCTAAGAAGTGGGCTGGGGCCATCCCCATGGTGAAGAGGAATCTGATTTTGTCCATCCACACACTGTCTTGTGGGTCATGAAGGCTAGAGGTAGAAAAAACACTACCTGGATTCTCCTGGGATCTGAATGCGCCCAGTCTGTGGGCTAAGAATTGGTGTTGTCTCCTAAAGAACAGGGACTAGGGAGTCCAGAGGGCAGGGCTATTTCAGACCTGAGTGTCTTTAAGCCCACTTTCAGAGGGGGTTACATTGTTCTGATGATCCCTGAGGCAGATACACATGCTTCAAATCCAGATAGAGGTGCCCAGGTGCAGACTGGGATGTTATGTGGACTCCCACCTCCACACACCTGGGATGTCCCAGGGTTCTGAGAAGCACAGCAGCATGACCAGACTGAGGGAGTCCACTGTCTCATTGCATCAAGGTAAATAGGTTTTCTTCAGGGTCCCCAGCAATTCCACATAAAACTAACTCTGCACCCAAGACCTGGGCACCTTTTGAGGCTCAGTCAGTTCTCACACCTGTCTCTATCTGGCAGAACCTTTCTGGCTCCCTTTCGACACATTACCTTGAAGATGAAAACCTGGAGGGTGGGGCTTTCCATCATACACAGGTTCCCAGACATATTCCACAGTGTCACTACTTTCTCTATAGATCTCAACAGTTGATCCCAGAAGGGTAGGGTGGGCCACAAGCCCCCTGGGTTCCATGAACTAACCGTAGAAGGACAATCAAGGAACTATGACAGGAAAGAGGAAGGACTGTTCAAGGCACATGACAGGGGCAGAGTCCAGAGTGGAATGTAGGGCTCTCACCTGGGATCTTTGCATGTGAAGTGGAGAAATGCTATGCTGTTTGTGGGATGTCCCCAAGGTTCCCTAGGGTCAGGATGGGCTGGGGATGCCCCAGCATGCTCTTGAAAGACATGGTATGAGGTTCCATTGCCCACCATTGTTCCCATGGAAGAAATAAGAGATGCCTTAGTGTGGGGGTGCCACATGAGAAGCCTCACTTCCTCTAAAAAATCAATGTGGGAAGAAAATCCAGGTGCATGAGCCAGGGATGCAAGGTCCATGTATGCTCCCAGTAGTTTCTGGTGGCGACAGTTCACCATCTATGAATCACTTGCCTAACATGATCCTTGGAAAATTATCTTCCTTTCCCAGGTTTTCTCAAGAGCAAGAAGCTTGGGGTTAGGGGGAACAGGGACTTGGATTGTGCAGAGGGTTGTTAGATTGGGCCACTCCTCCTGGTATCGTGGGGCAGGTCACTCAGAAAACACACACGTCCCAGTTTTGTCCAAATTGAAGAGTCTTTATTTAGCCTGAGAGCCAGTGACTGCTCCCCGCACTCCCATAACTGTTTCTGCAAGGAACAGCCCCAAGCCTGAACATTTTAGAATATTTAAAGGCAAAAAACCATCTGGGGTGACGTAGCTCCAAGCAAGCAGGTACAGAAACTGAATTAGGCAGTTAGCAAGACAATGCAATGGGTACGTTGGTATTTCCCATGGGACTTTCCAGGTTGGCATAGCAGCAAGCAAGCAAGAAGGGAAGTGGGTCAAAATGACCCTAGTTCAGTACAAGTTAGAAAATGGATACTAACGTCTAGACAATCAATCTCTGAGAAGGTACATTGCCCAAGAAAAATGGAAACCAAAAAGAACAATTTTACATTGTATAAGAATTGCTATTTTGTGTTGCCAAGTATGTTATGCTAGGTAACTATTAATAGGTACAGAGGAGGGGCTTTCCCATGGGAGAAGCATTTGTTACATGATATGGAGTCTCACTGTAAAATGGGATGTGTTTGGTCATTGCCCAGATAGCCTGGCCCATAACACTGGGTCCAATGAAAGGACTGTCCTTTTAAAATCTAATGATCCTCATTTGGGTATGGGGCCAGGGTCATAGCCCTGGCTGAAGTGAGGACAACACTCTGGGTCCTGCAGAGGGAAAAAAGAAACAAGGGAGACTCTGATTTCCCTTCATTCCCCTGGAATTTAGAGGATTTACTGCTTTGCACCAGGGACTCTGAGACCTCATTGCCTTGGGAATACCCACACTCAGGTCAAGGTTTTGATTTGGGGTTTCCTCCCTGGGGCATAGTGCTGATGCTGACCACCAGGGGTTGCAGTATTATCCATGCTCAGAGGGCCCTAGTCATGGTATGTCCAAAGTGTCCCATGCCATGGGACCTCCCATCATTAGCATTCCTGTGCATAGTAGGAGCAACTAAGAGGCAGGGGGTTTCTGAATCCATTTCTTCACTCATCACTGTATTCCAGCACTCACCCTACCTAAAGGTCATGCTGGGCCTGTACAGGCTCTGAAAATCACCACCATGAGCCCTACCCTCTGGTAGCTGCACATCTGCAGCTGGAGGTGCACAAAATCACAAAGCAGATGCACGTGAAAGAATAGAACAAGAGCCAGAGGCAAAATAGGGCCCAGTGTGAAGGAAAGCTGGAGTCACTAGGTGGGGACTGAGAACCATCTCTGTGATGTGGCATTGCTGCAGGAACTAGAATGACAAAAGGAAGCCAGTCCTGCTCATTTTGGGAACAGTGTGTTGGGGAAGGTATGGCCACATAGAAATTGGAAGTCCTGATTCAGTGTGGCCACAAGAGGAGGATGGATAAAAGACCAATACGGCTGGAGGGCCTGGGCAGATAGGGATAGGTTAGGCCACACCGCACAGCCTGGAGACTGCACTCAGTGTCCAGAGTTGTGGAGAGGACTGGTCTTTATCACAAAGTTGTATACAAAGACAGCATATCATTTCATTCCTTGGATCAAGATTGAAAGGGAGACAGAGTTGGGGAAAATGCTGGAGAGGGAGCCAGACAGAAGTAAGACTTCCCATAACTCAATCTTGGAGATGACATCCCATCACTTTTGCCCAATTCTATTCCTTAGACACAAGAGGGAACCAGGAAGCTATGGTATCTTAGAGTCTCTGTGGGTTACCTATCTCCTAGACTGAGAAGAGGCACTTGGGCCAATGTGAAATCTCACAAGAAGTCTTGGGAAGTTCTATGCTAGAGGATTGACAGTCTGAATCCCAATAGCTTCAAACTGACTATAGATCAGAGTGGGAACTGCAAACAAGAGGGGAAAGTGGCATTGCCCAGGTCCCTGCGTGGGACACAGGCCTGAATGGGTTATGTTTCATTCTTTCCTTCTTGTAATTGTGAATCCTGTCTTTGAGTTTCACAGACAATACAGACATTTATGGGCACATATGCCCAATGACATCCTAGGAAGTGGTGTGACAGTAATTCCCAGGGAAGAGCTGGGGACACTGGAGCACCCATGAGGCACAAAGGTAGGTCTAGCATCACAAAGCTGGTGAGGAGGGGGGACTGGTTATGAATCCAGTTTTTGAATCCTCAAAGCTGGAGCTCTAGCTGAAGCCAAGCCGGGCAAGGGATGATGGGGAACGTTAGTGAAAATCTGTTCAGTTGTGTACTTGATGTGGGTGGGTGTGGGGACAGTCAGCAGTCCATGGGGCTTTGGAGTGGTCTTGTGTGAATAAAAGGCTCAGGTACAGGGACAACAGGAAGTGCTTTCACTTGGTGGATGGTTAAAAAATAAAAAAGGTACCCACTTTCCTCACAAAGCTGTCCCAGCTCTCTTGCTTGGGGAGGCTGGAGTAAGAGGGGTGTTCTGTTCCACAGCATGCTGAGGCTCAGGCCTCAGGAAATCTCAGGGGTGCCCCATTGCCCAAGAGTGGGAACACTGGTTGAGCCTTTGCCCTAGTTGCCAGAGCCTCTGGTGATTTTTCCAGAGAAGCCCAAGACTAACACTGAGTAGCAAAGGGAAGGTTAGCTGAGGCAGGCCTTCATGTCTGATCACTCATTCATAGCCCAGAATTCCAACTCTCTCCCCCCCCCCACCGTGTGTGTGTGTGTGTGTGTGTGTGTGTACATTGAGGACAACTGTTTTGCAATGGTTTTACTTTACTTTATTGGAAGGAGTCATTTTTCTGTTTGCTGCTATTTCCATCTTTAAACCCACCATTCTTGGTCCCACCCCAGTGTGAAAATTAGCCCACTCAGAACATGGATGGTATCTGTAGAGATCATTGAGTCAAATAGGGAGGAAGAGTTCATGAAGCAGTTCATGCCTGTCTTGTATGCAGGAACCCAGACTTAGGTACCACCTTTGTGTGCAACTACTCAAGGTTCATCACTACTCAGCAGGTGCTGCACCTGCGGAGCTCCCAAGCTAAACACCCAACCTCTAACCCAAAGATACCACCACCTAGCTGAACTTGAGAATGGCCTGTAACTTTCTAAGTCCCAATTTGCTGTGTGAAAACTGAGGAGTTTAGAGGACCATCCTCACAGTGTATTGTCAGGACCAATGGGATGAGTCCTGGAAGTGTCTGCCACTGCCTTGCATTAGAAAGTGGATTCACCTTGTCACCCAGACTAAAACACCCTGTCTCCAGCCGGGCCACAGAAGTATGTGGAGCAGCCTACTCACACTGGGGGGCCTCACTCCTTGATATTGTGTTCCCAGCTCATTTCCAAGTGGACTCAGTGAGGGCTGTGGGTTTCTCTAGTGTGACATTGAAGAAGGTGTCTGCCAGGGGCCTCACTTAACTTGGGCAAAGCAATTTTGCATTCATAAAGCATGTTCCAGATTCCATAGAGAGAAATTCCCATCCTAGTTATAGCCAGAGAAGGGCCGGGGGGCTGGCAGCTCCCATGCCCGGTGAGATATGTGGTAAACAACTGGTTGGGCTCATTCTTTGATGAGCATATATAAGAAGCACCTATTGTGTGAAGACGTTTCTCAGCACATCACATAATTTAGTGAAAAATGGGGGGAATCCATGCCATCTTTCTTCAGAAAGTTATCCCAGCTCTCTTGCTTGGGGAGGCCAAGCAAGATAAAATTGCCATATAATTATATCAGAATCAGAAACCTCGGGTGTCATAAGTACATATTCTAATTATCACATCAACCTGTCCTCTAGAAGACATGGCTGCATCTTGTCCTACTCCAGTGAAGATGGTGGACCACTGGATCAACTAAAAATGGAGTTGACTTGGGGTCAAGATGGAGGGCTCCTATCTCCAGTGTGGGGATATGTAAGGTTTTGTGGCTTGGGAAGACTGAGAAAACACTGGTTCTCACAATTTTTTTTAACATTTTTTATTATTGTTTTTTAGTTGTAAGTGGACACAATACCCTCATTTTATTTTTATGTGGTGCTGAGGGTCGAACCCAGTGCCTCACACATGCTAGGTGAGCGCTCTACCTCTGAGCTACAACTCCAGCTCTGGTTCCCACACTTTTGAGTCCTGCTTGCAGTATAAGGCCTGGAGCCTCAATTGTAGAAGAAGGTAGGAGATGTAGGTGGAATCTTGGTCATTTGGGGAATAAGGAGACTTTGGCCTCAGAGCCAGCTCATGTGCAAATCGACCCCACCACACCCATCCCATTCTGAATGCACCACCCCCTGTCCTCTCCCCTAGGGCCACCGAAATTTCTAGAATAGTAGCACTCATCCAAGGCCTCACTTTTTGGAAATGAGAGCTAGAATCTTGCTCCCCACTGACACTATTCTTTTAGAGGGCACTCAGGCACTCAGCGAGTGCCCTCTAAAAGAATAGTGTCAGTGGGGAGCAAGATACACAGAGAGATCACAGAGAATGAGGTAGCATGGCAGAAACCTGGGTATGAGGTGCAATGGAGCCCTGACAATGATGGACAGGAGGACAGACCCTCCTGGAGATTGCATTCCAGTTTGGAAAGCATATGGCAAACCAAAAGAAGAGTGTCAGGCCTCTCCCACGGTACGGGAGAGCTGGTCACACCATGGATCTAGAGTTTGGTTTTTTTTGGAAGGAGAGAGACCTGTCCTGTCACTGCCTGTATAGCCACTGTGTCTTGGCTGGTGTGGACTGGCCTGTGGAGAGACAGGGGAGGTACAGAAGTCAAGGTCCATAGGAGTGCTATAGAAGGCTGTGGGAAGGAAAGGCCAGGCTTCTGCTGACTGCACACCTGCCTGCCCACGGTGCCATGCCTTTCATTCTGAGCACTGGGATAGAGAGATTTCCATCAGCCTCCAGGCCTTCTGTGCCTTCAGCTGCTGTTGCCTTTCATGCAGCTCAACATGGGTGGCTTGAACCTGGAGCACGGTGCCCACTACCTGCAGGCCCAGCTTGAGGACATGAAGGGCACGCTATGAGGCAGAGCCTGAAGGCAAGGAGGCCTAGGGTGAGTACATAAGGGTAAATGAAGAAACAGTTATATTTTAGCCCACTGAATGGAATCTCTTGAGTCTGGTGTTGGACTGGGAACAATTATAATGCTTTGACCACTCAGGCAATGGCCCCAGTCTGGAGAAAGGTCCTGAGTGGGCTCTGGGGCCAAGGTCTTCCTGGCAGATAGAGGTATAGGCAAGGCAGTCATGCTGGAATCTTTTCTCCTATAGCTACAGCCTCAGGTCCAGCGCAAACTCTAAAATCACCTGCAGAGAGAGCGCCTTCTCCAGGAGCTACACTGCTGCCCAGTCAAGTGGCAGCACTAACGTCAGATCCAGAGCTCAAGTCAGCTCCAGCATCTCTTTGGAAGCAAGAGGTGGTTCCAGTGTTAGATGTAGTGTCAGCTCCAGAGCTAAAGGTAGCTTCAGCTCTTGCTCCACTGCTGGATCCAAGTCTGTCCCCAACTCTAGATCTGGAGTCCACCCTAGTGCCACTTCTATCAGTAGAGCTTGCCAGTCTTATCCTGTGGCCACAGAGAAAGTGCTGAGGGAGGAAAAGCCTCAGGTGTTAACATTCCCCCCAGACCTGGGGGCAGAGAGCTTTGTGCTGATGGATGAGGTGTATTGGCATGGCTGATCAGGGCGGCTGAACTTCCTTCTGGTCTCTGCTGCCTAGATCTGCTGTTCCATGCTCCAGAGCCTGTGTTCCTGTCCCAACCCCAGGTCACCATTGCAGCCAGGGGTGCTGACTCCTGGGAGGTGACGAGGTTCCAAAGGAAATGATATGTCCATGAACTCCGAGCAGGGCAGGTGAATCAGGACAGCATCAATGGCAGCAAAGTGACAGTCCTCCCAATGTCAGTGGGGTAGGTGTGCCTTTGTACTTTCCAGAAGGAGCAGCATGCAGAGAGAAGCAAGGTAACCAAAAGTACAAGCGGCATTTTGGGGGATAAAGAACCTTTAGAAGCAGACCCTGTGCAAAGTTCAGCTTCCCTGTTTGGTGGCAGAATGTGAGGACAATGCTGTCTCTGACTGCATCCTCAATCTTTGTCCAACCCAAGGAGCCAAGATGGCTCATGCATGGGTATAATTTCCAGAACCCCCCAAACAGAACTGTGAACCTGATGTATCCCGCAGTTTCTGAGATTCTACTGATGTTGCCATCCCCATGGTTCTTGGAGTCAAATTCAGAGTCCTCGGCAATGATGTCCAGCATCACTGCATCTTTGAGCAGCACCTCTTTATGTCATCCAGGACCTTTCCCATGGCCATCAAAAGCAACATTGAGTCCAGTATCTCAGGGGTATCCACTAGCAGTTCCTCACTGCCACATATCCAGCTAGGGGAGCAGAGCATGGAGTGCAAGAGCATCCTAGTATGGCTGACAGCAGGGGTGTCACCTGGGTGCCCACACTGGAAAAGGCAGAAAACATAGCAAACACCATGACGAGTCCTGTCCTCTTGAACAGGAGCATCTGGATGGTCAGGAATGATAAGATGGGAATGAAAGAGAAGGCTTTGACCTGAGAGGAGGGAGAGCACCATTATGCCCAGATCCAGGTGTGAGTGGACCTGCATGCTGTGGGGTTTGCAGGCCACAAGTGCAAGAGCAAGGGCTGGAGGAAGATAAAGTTAGAGACGTATCCAGGGTGGAGTCTACACAGTGTGGACCTTGGTGTTTCTGAGACAGACTCTGGGGTTTGGAACAGAGGAGGTGGCAGGGATTTCTCCAGTGTATGGGAGGGGATTTGTTGCTGGTGGGGAGGGGCTGAGAGCCTCCTTGGCATGATATAGGTCTGTTATTTGGGGTCTACACTTACCTAGGAGCCATGAAAGAGGCCAGGAATGTCAGAGTCTGCATATCCCTTGAACGAAGAATTGGAGGGTCTCTTTGTAGAAAAATTTGTATGGATGTGCAGTATATTCCCAATATTCCAGATGTCCAGCTGCAGAGGAGCCATGTTCAATCCTCCCCCTGCTGACTAAGGGGTTTGTTTGGTGTCTTGGCTGTCAGGACCAAAGCCTTTAGAGTTTCTACCTGAGATAAGCAGATTCATCCTGCATCCCAGAGCAAATCTGGCATATAGGGTGCCACTGGCCCGTTCCTCTGATCTCAGTGGAAGTGGAAAGTAGAATGGAACTTCTACTCGAGTGAAATGTGGCTCCACATAGGACAATGGCAGGTACAGACAGTCTTTTGTATGAAGATTGGGCTAGTAGCCCGTCAGAAGACCCCATATAATTACATGGGGACCAGACACTAGAAGCAGGATAACAAGATGGTGCCCTTGCATTCATAGCTAAGGTGTCTCCTGAATGTCCCAGACCACTATCCAGTGGGTATAGCCTCCGGGGCACATACCCTGATGACCTGTCTCCCACCCTGATCCAGGTGACCAGCCAGGGTAGAGGGCTTTGGACCAACACTTGCTTAAGGAGGAGGGAGGATCTGAATAAATTTGAGCTGCTGCAAATCATCTCCAAGCATTAGAGTAAGTGGGACAATCAGACAGTGGGGAGAAATGATCAATGAGCAGGCTCAGGACAACTCAACCCAATGGAAGAGTGCCTTAGCCTAAAAAAACAGGCAGAATGTGTAGTGGGCCTTGTGCACCAAGGAAACTGCACTGAAGTGGGCCTAAATTCTGTAGTAGATTCTCTGTGCGGCCCCAGGGCCTGTTGGACCTCCCTAACATGTATCCTCCCCTGCACCTGATCAGCCATTGAAAAGCTAACATCCATAGGGGCAAAGAAGAAAAGCTCCTTCAAGCAGCAGTATAACATGGGTCACTGATAGGGATGATTTAACACTAACATGGGAAGAAATGGGCTACAAGTGAATCAGCACTGATGTGGACTGAAGCAGCACATGTTAAAAACCAGGTGTAGGACCTGAGAAGCCCTGCCTACTGGGAGAAATATCAGTATTGTAGCAACTGGGAACAGGACACAATAACACATAAAGGCCAGGAGACAGCCTGTTTGAGCTGTCTTTTGAAAATTCCAAGTCCTTTGTGCCATGTGCCCATCTCCAAATGAGATCAGAACAGCCAGGTTATTATCCCTTCCTGTGTCAGCTAAGGGCATCCTAAACACATAGGCCACAAAGCTGATCTGTAAATAATTTCATTGCTGTTTTCTTTCCTGTGAGCCAGGAACTCATAGCAGCCAGGATCCCAGTCTGTCCACAGTGAAACATACCATCCCTATGGGCTCATATGATCAGTTCTCTAACATTTTCATAAATAACCAAATCTGAGGTTGGAGTGTCTTACATGCAAGGAAGGCTCAGGCCAAGATTGGCTAAGTTGCAGGCATGGTGTCTCATGCCTGTAATCCCAGCCTCTTGGGAGGGTGAGGTAGGATGATCACAAGTTTCAAGCCAGCCTCAGCAACTTAGCAAGACCCTGTCTAAAATGAAAAAACCTGGGAATATGGACCAGTCATTAAGGCCTCTGGGTTCAATCCCTGTAACCACCCACCCCCCCAACAAAAGAATAGCCTAAGAAAGTGGAATCAAAAGTAGACACATCCAATCCATCATTGATTGAGAGCAAGCTCTGGGCCAGTGAGGATTGTGGGTAACAGATGTCCAAAGAAAGGACAAGCTGGATGCATGAAACCCACTTTGTGTTATGACATATGAATTATGGCAGGAGGGTTGCAGTGATGCCAGACCTCTCCTGGTCGTTGGACTCTTGTTTGCATTAGGGGAACTATGGAGTGTGGCCTCTACTTTAGAAAGCCTGGTCCAGCTGGAGGTGGTCGCCACCAAGAGAGGAAGCATGGTCACAGTGGGGCGCCTGGTTAGACATTCTTTCTCTCATGACTGTGACAAGCACCTGGAAAATACTTAAATGAAGAGACATTTCTTTCGGCTTCTGGGTGCACTACTTTCCATTCTTTGTGAACTCACTCCATTTTGGGGTCCTTAACAAAGGCCATACATAGGCAGAAGTGTGTGGGAGAGGCAAGCTACTCAGAGCAGGCCAATAGGCCATAGAGAGAAAAAGAAGAAGGATAAGGGGAAGCAAGATGTGAAGGGGAGGAGGAGGAGGAGGAGGAGGAGGAGGAGGAGGAGGAGGAGGAATATAAAAAGCACACGAAGATATGAAATAACCAGAATGAGATTCCAAATCAGAAGGTTAATGATGAGGAGGAAGAGGAAGTGGAGCTGATCTAAAAAATATATAGTTCCTTAAGTCATCCTTCATCCATGCACAAAAGACTTCCAATTTATACCACCTCCCAGGACTGTATTCATTTATGAATGGATTAATCCACTAAGAAGGTCAAAGCACTCACCATCAAATGCTTCCCCGAAAACCCATGTGTGGACATGACTTCACTGGGAGAAGAGCTTCAGCACAGGAGCCACTGGGGCAGATCCTGATGCAGACTCTAGCAGTGTCTCTTCAGCAGGTCCAACCTCAACTGAGACATTCTGGAGTCCAAGGTGCTTTTTCACTGAAAGGTGGTAGTTTGGTTTAGTTCCTGTGCACAGTCTTTCCTCAGGAAAGAATCACTGAGAAAGCCTTTGGTAGAACTGTAGCTGGATTAGAGGGCTCTCAGGTCTGTGGCTCAGGCCTGACCCTGGCAGAGACTCTCAGGTGTTGCACGTGTCCTGTGGTGTACCCCTTGAGAGTCACTTACCACCCATTGGCCCTCTCTTCAGAACTGAAGATCCCTGACAAAGGAAATGTCTTTTATTCCATGAATACTCGAGTCAAATATGACTTCAGAGAAACCATACACCAGCAAGTGAGACAAGGTAAAGGAAGGAAGATAAACACCCTCCTTATTCACTCTTTCCTCCTGGTGCCACTGCACATCCACATGAGGAGGTAAAAACCCTCAGCTCCTGGATATATGTTCTAGAAACAGGCTGGGGTGGGTTATATTTTCTGGGCTTTGCTGATGTTGCCATACCCCACAGTTTTTCAGATCAACTTTGGAGTCCTCTGCAATGATGTCCAGCATCACTCCAACCTTGAACGGCACCTCTTTTCCAAAAGCAAGACCTAGGTTCATGGCCACCAAATGGATCAAGAAGTCCAGTGTCACTGGAGGCATTATTTGCAGATCCTCAAGGACCTTCTACAATAAGCGTGTGGGAGACAGCTGTTTGGTTCGTTTCAGCTCAGAGGAGCAGAGCAGAAAAAAGTACAAGAATGTCCTGATAAGCCTGGCAGCAGGGGTGTCTCCTGGTGCTTAGCCCAGGGAGGGAACTAACACATATCAAAGGCCACTTAGAACTGGAGCTTTGCCACAGTCTGCTGGCACAATTCAGGAGCCACTTGACAAAAGAAATGAACTTTATTTTTAGAACACACACACCAAACCACACAGCTCCTCAGGAAAAACCTTCAGAGCCCAACTGCCACCACCGGCTTCCCACAAACCTCTCAAACTCCCCCACTCCTCCTGCTCTTGAGGCCGATTGACTGGGTCGGTGGGCAGAGTCCAAAAAAGTCCCCCAATGAGCAGCTCCATGGTCTGAAAGGGCCGGGAAACAGCCCAATGAGCATCACCGCAGAGGAGACAATCAGTTGGCAGCTAGAAGTTTGCTGGGGCCTCTGTGAGCCAATCATCAGCTGGCAGCTGGAAGTTTGCTGGGGCCCCTTTTGGCTGTGGCTCTCAACAGAGCTTCTGGATGGTCAGGAAGGATAGACAGAAAAAAGAGAGAGGTCAATATGAAGAGCTTGACCTGAGATGAGGGAGAGCACCAGCATGTCCACCCCACATCTGGGGGAATCTGTGGTTTAGATCCTGTGCATAATCTTCCTTCAGGGAAGAATCATTGAGGAAGTCTTTGGTGGAACTGTAGCTGGATCAGAGGGCTCTCAAGTCTGTGGCGCAGGCCTGCCCTGGCAGAGACTCTCAGGGGTTGGGGGTGTCTTGTGCTAGAATCCTTGAGTGTCACCTACCAATCCTCTCCACCTCTCTCTGCAGAAGTAATGTCCCTGACCATGCAATCATCTATTTCTCCATGCATCCTCAAATGAAGTATCATTTACTCGTGAGAAAACATCCCACCATGAAGAGGACCCAGGTCAAGGGAAAGGAGGTAAGCACCCACCTTATTCATGCTGACTCCTGGTGCCATTCCACATCCACACAAGGTGATAAGAAGCCTCATATGGACATATGTTCTAGAATGCCCATAGAGCAAACTGGCAAGTTGGGGTGGCCTTCAGTTTCTGGGCTTTGCTGATGTCCATCCCCCACAGTTCTCAGAATCAACAGCTCACAGTTTTCAGTATTCATTGTGATTCTCATTCTGTGATTCCAGGGAAATTAAGCACACTTGCTATTCACAGTTTAGAGCAGAAGCCCACCACAGACACAGTGGTCAGCCTAGGCCATTCTACTTTTCCACACCTCAGGGGATTCCCACAACCACAGTGGTGTCACAGGGTTGTGTGTCCTTCTGACGAACAATCAGTGGCCATGCTGGAACTGACCTCAACCCCAGATCAAGCTGGGCCCAAGAGTCACTAGTCTTGGGTGCCTTGTGAGAAACATTAAAATATCTCCCCCTGCCTCCTGCCACCACATGATATGGCTACTGCCATGGTCTGGGGACATTTCTATCAAAGGTAGAAATACATCACAATTCCTTTGGGTCAGATCTATGGGCTCTCCCCGTTAGATGTCTAGCTGACTTAGATGCCCTGGCCAGAGCAGGACTTCTGGATAGAGCTCTGGACACAATTCCATACTGAAACATCGACCAGGCACCTTATGTCATTGTCTGGTAAACATTTCAATGATCTGAACTAGTTCATGTTTAAAACTTACTAAGAATAAAAATGCTTCATAATTCCCAATTAATAAAAACAAAATAGTTATCAATTGCCATATTAAAAATGATTCAAAGTTCAAGGCCAACCTCATAAACTTAGCAAGTCCCCATGCAACATAGTGTCACCCTAATAAAATAAAAAATAAAAGGGGCTAGAGATGTGCTCAGTGGTAAAGTACCCCTGTGTTCCATCTTTGTATGAAAATTAAAAAAGAAAAATGAGCTGTTTCTGGAAGGTTGACCTTTTGTGAGATAAGTGTTCTTTTTTCCTAACCTATGATATATTACTGGTTATTGTCATTAATCCATTTCAATATCCTTTCTACCCTCTTTTGTATCAAATCTTCACTTTTCTCTTGACTCTGATTATAGAATATAGAGTATGAAATTCAGAATCCAGCAGAACTTATTGGAAAGAAATCAGATGACAAAGTTCCAGATAAAGGTATCCATTATACCACATTTGATGTTAAGAAGCAGAATCCATGCCAAAATATTCATCATGTCCTGCTGAAATAATGATGTAATTTATGCCTCTATCATGGGAAAATGTTTTCATATTTTCTTTTGGTCAAAAGAATTTTTTTAAAAAAATTGCTGAATATTTCAGAGGATTTGGAGAGTTTCCTGTGGGTCAGAAAGATAACATCTGTGATGAACAAGTCAGTGAAAGGGACTACTTAAAAAACAATAAATGTAACCAAAGTGTTTCATTAGCCACTACAGGAAAGGGAAGTTTGTGGTCTAAAACCAACCACCTGTCCCCAGTTTCCCTCCAGAGTTCTGGCTGATAAGGTAAAAATACACAAAATTTAGTCAGAGGTGGTAAAGACACTTCACAGAAGGTTTTATATATCAGAAGGATTCTTTCATTCAAAAATACTTTTTGAGGAGTCATTGTGTACTTGGCAAAGTTCAAGGTACAGTTTAAAGCAATGAACAAAATCAAATCCTTTCCTTGTGAAACTTACATTGTAGTGATGAGAAAAAAATGAACATGAATAATATATGTTAGCTGGATGTTTTAATATGACACAGGGAAAGGTACTAGGGATTGCAATAACAGAATTGAAGGAATCACCTTTACTCTTCCTCAAAATTACACCTTCAGACTTCCTAGGCTTTCTTGGTCAGATGATATGCAACAGGGAACCAGAAAAAGACAACAGAAGCCTCAGACCACTTATTTTTCACACAGTGGTCTCAATGCCCAATACCCTTGGCCAGCCAGGCAGTAGCCTCTCCCTGAGTCACAATCCAGTCTCCCATTGATTTTGGTTTGAATGAATGGACTCACAAGGCCACCTGCCTCCTGGCTATTGGTGAACACAATGAAAAGAATAGGCGAACTCTGGACAGGACAGAGGGGTGAGAGGGGAAGGGAGGGGACAGGTGATGTGGAATGATGGAGACAGCAATGATGGTGGAATGTGATGGACATCATTATCCAAAGGACATGTACGAAGACACGAATTGGTGTGAACATACTTTATATACAGAGATATGAAAAATTGTGCTCTATGTGTGTAATAAGAATTGTAATGCATTCCACTCTCGTTGTTTAAAAAATAAAATCAATTAAATATTTAAAAAATAAAAATAATAATAAAAACAAAAAAGAAGTACATGTCATAATAATTGAAACTTAAATCTCATGAAAGAGAAATAAAAACTCATTCTCAGGGCTCATCTGATCTGGAGAAGAGGAAAACTGCAACTTCAGGCTGTGTTTGCTGGCATGGGGGGAAGGGAAATTATGAACTCCCTCTAACCTTCCATGTGGAGGAAAATCTCCCCTTCCAACCTAAGGGGAAGGGTGGAGGAGAAAGTGAATTTCACTGAAGATGATCAGACTCCAGCACACATGGTCACCAAAATACTAAGTTATAAACCCAGGACCACAGAAAATTCTCTTTCTTCGACATCATAGCCACACAGAGGCTTCAAAGTGAAACTGTGTCTGCCAGTTATTACATGTCATTCTGCCACATTCTAGTTCATCCAGAGACAGCCACAAATTGCTAATTGAGAACACACTTTGTTCCTGCAAGTGGAAGCTGCTTGCAGGAACTGCTTCACTTCTGAACTTCTAAGCTCTCCTGAGCAAGCACATTCAGAACCCACTTCTGGCCCAATAGGAAAAGTGTACCTGCAAGAGAGCCCCTGTAGCTCCAATCACCAACTTTAAAGAGGAAAGCTGCCCTTTGAAGAAAATCCATTTGCCAATGTTTCACTGAAATGAATGGTTCCCACTCATTCAGAAAACTTAACTGGAAACGCAGGTGCCTTCATGCAGGGAACCTGCATTTCCAATGTAACAGAGGCTAAAGAGAAACAGAGAGTGCTGGTTCTGAGAAGCGGTACTGCTTCATGAAGCTTCAACCAGAAACAAAGACCCTTCCTTCAATTGGAAGCTGCCTGCACAAAATGCTTCCATTCTGCACACTTCCAAGCTTTTCTCAGCCAGCAAGTTCAGACAACACTTTACACCCAAAGTACAAACTGTGCTACCCAGAGAGCCCTTGGACCTAACATCACCAATATTCACGTGGAAAGTTGGACGGCTGACAAGATCAGTTGCCCAGTTTCATTGAAATCCTCTTCTCAAATTTTTCTGAAAACTCATTGGAAATGAAGGTGCCCACGAGCAACAAACTCTGCTTTATATAAGACACAGAAACTTCTAAGTAAAGCCAGTGACTGCTGGATCTCAGAAGGGGTTCCAATTCGGATTAGTTCAGCCAGGAGGAAATCTCAATGTGCTCTCTAGGAACACTTTTACATCCTGCAATTGAAGCTGTTTGCACACCCTGCTTCTCTTCTGCACTTCACACTCTTCTCATTGAGCACATTCAGAGAACAGTTGAGGCTCAATATCCAAAGTGTGCTAGCAGGAAAGCCCTTGTACCTCGGAGCACTTGCTCAGATAGGAAGCGATGGGACTGCTGGGTGGGTCAATTCCTTAAAGATTCTTTGGAATCCATTCCTCAAACAGATTCTGAAAACCATCTTGAAATTGCATGAGCCTGTCTGCAATGACCTATGCTTTACTGAGTGTGTAGATGGTTCCAAGTGAAACTGTGCCATCAGCTCTGACAAGAGGTTCTGCTTCTTGCAAGTTCAACCAGGGAAACCCCCCATGTGTTCACTGAGAACAAAGCTACTTTGATGCTTCTTGCACAAACTGTTTCTGTTTTCCCCCTACAAATGGATCTCAGGATGCACATTCAGAACACATTTCCTGAAAGACATTACAAAGTATCATTGCAAAAGTCCACCCTTGTCTAGCATCACCAACATTGATCAGGAAGGTGGTCTTGCTGAGAAGATGAATTGCACAAAGTATCCTTGTATTACCTTACTCAATCTTCGCTGACAATTCCTTGAAACTGCAGGTGCCTGACAGCAAAAAAATTAACAATGGCACAGTTTCAAATTGAAACAGTGCCCAGAGCTCCCAGAAGCATTTTGATTTAATGCTAGTTCAGCCAGGTACAAAGCTTAATGTGCACACTGAGAAGAAAGTTATTTCCTAATATTAAAACTGCTTGCAAAATTATTCAGTGCTGCACTTCCAAAATATTTTCAGGAATTACATTCAGAGCACAGTTTCAGCCCATATACAAAGGATGCTAGCAAGAGAGCCCTATACCTAGGGTTTAACAACTTTGAGAAAAAAATGTGAGCCTTCTGGAAAGATCAGTTCCCCAAGGTTGATTGAAATTCATTGCTCAATCTTTTGTCACAAAATTCACTTGAAATGCAAGTGCCTGCCTGCATTGAACTCGCATTGACCAATTGTACCCATGCTTCAAAGGGAAACTGCCACCTCTGAGAAGCAGTTGTTCTTCATGTTAATTTAAGCAGCGACAAACCCCAATGTACTCACTGAGAACAAGGTAAGTTCCTGAATGTTGAAGCTGCTGAGAGACTACTTCACTTATGCACCCCAAAATATCCTCAGCAAGCTCATTCAGAGCTGAGGTCAGGCCCAAAATACAATGTTGGCTTACAAGAGATTCCTTGCACCTAGGATCACCAATTTTGAGAAGGCAAGATCAATTCAACCAAATTTCTTGGAAACCCATTCATCAGACCTTTCTGAAAACTCACTTGAAATGCAGGTTTCTGCATGCAAGGAACTCTAGATGACTGATAGCAAAGACATCTCCAAATGCAAACATGCCTATCAGCTCTGAGAAGCAGTTCTCATTTTCACTGTTTCAGCCGGGGAAAAATCCCCACGTGCTCACTGGGAACAAATTAGTTTGTGCTACTTAAAGCTGCTTCCACAAACAGCTTCACTTCTGCACTTCTAAGCTGTTCTCACCAAGCACATTCAGAGCACAGTTCAGGCATGAAACACAAAGTGTGCCAGAAAGAGATCTCTTGTATCTATCATCACCAACTTGCAGGAGGAAAGAGGACCAGCCGAGAAGATCAGTTCTCCAAAGTGTTATTGACATCCATTTGTCAAACTAGTTGACAACATACATTTGAAGTGCAGGTACCCACATGAATTAACTGGTTTTTGTTTGTTTTTTGGCACAGATGCTTCAATGTGAAAGCGTGCTTGTCACCTCTAAGAAGCGGTTCTGCTTCATTCTAGTTCAACCAGAAAAAACACCATGTGCTCACTTACAACTAAGTTAGTCCTGCAAGTTGAACTGCTTTGCAGAAGTGGTTTCAATTCTCCATTACCTAGCTGTTTTCAGTAAGCAATTCCATCCCAATGTGTGCTACCAAGAGAGCCCTTGTACCTTACATCACCAAATATAGGGAGGCAAGGGGAATGCTCAGAAGATCTATTCTCTAAAGTTCCATTGAAATCCGTAAGTCATACTTTTTCAGAAAACTCATTGAAACGCTGACCCCACAGGCAACAAACTGTGGTTTACAGATGGCACAGATGCTTCAATGTGAAACCGTGAATGCCAATCATTACAAGTGTTTCTGACACACTCTAATTCAACCAGGGACAGTCCCAGAGTACTCACTGAGAACACGCTTTGTTCCTGCAAGTGGAAGCAGCTTTCACAAACTATTTCAGTTCTGAAATGTCAAACCCTTCTCAGCAAACACATTCAGAGCACAGTTTTGGCCCAATAGAAAAAGTGTCCTAGCAAGAGGGCCCCACACCTATGATCACCTTCATAAGGTAGCTTCCCAGCTTCTGAGCGGAAGTGTACTTCTCATTGGCCCTTATGCTGTGGTGGAGATTTCTAGGAGCTCAGTTTGATGCAGGATTTTTTGCAAGCCCTATGCAGCCCTCACACATGCTCAAATGTTACAGGATCCTGCAGACCAGTCCAGGCAGCAGTAGGCATCCATTCATTTTCTATGGGCCTACAGATTCCTAGATGTATAAAATTCATTATCTGTAAATTATATACTATATATATAATACATAACATATACACTATATATGTTATATATCATTAAAATCTGAACAATTAAAATTGGAAATATTCCAAAATCAAAACAGTGGAACCCCATTGTGATGCTACAAGTAGAAAATTCCACACCGGACCTCTGGGGATGGTTCACAGTCAAAATCAGCTTCACTAAAAATATTGCATGAAATTACCTTCAGATAATGTATAAAGTTGCATGTGAAGCACACAGGCATGTCCCTTTAGACTTAGGTTTCATCCACAAGATACCTTATGAAATTGAAAATACTCCAAAATTGGAGAAATCTGAAAGACTTCTCCAAAGTATTTCAGCATAGACCAACTCAAACTGTCTATCTATCCTTCAACAAGTGTGTGTGTGCACTTTGGAGAAGTCTTTCAGATTTGTTTGTGTGTCTTTCTTTGTGTTTGTGTCATGATGCCTGATATTTCATTGCTCCCATTAGAAAATTAACTCATTTAATACCATCTGTCAAACTCCTAAAAACAAAATTTCTTTGTGATTAAATGAAACATTTCTTCCTCTGGGCTTATATGTTTCTTCTAGGAATCAACTACTACAATTAATACACTCAAATCATCAAAGTAGATCAGATAACAAAAAAATTATATTTTAAAAAGTGCTTAGTTTAAATAACAAATATATGATATAGTAATGAATATGTTACTAAAGGGAATATATAACAAATATCTAATGCCACACTATAGATTGGCAACTTCAAAATTTTGAAGCAAATATTAATAAATGTAAATGACCATAGGATGCTTCAGCACTGCCCAACCAAACAGCAGAAGAATGTTCTTAGAAGGATCCTATGGAGAGCTTGAGCCTCTTTTGCATCATAAGGGGTAGGTTTGGGCTGGATCCACTCATCCTTCTTCTTAGAGATGGTCCTCTTCCTCAGCACAAAGTCGTATTCAATGTGAGGGTTCATAGCATAAAAAACATTGCAATGGTGAGGAATCTTCAGCTCTGGGAGGAGAGGAGTATATGGGAAGAAGTTGGCATGCAAGAGGTACAACATGGGACACCCCAAAATATGAAAAGCTCGGCCAGAAACGACCTGAGCCACAGACCTGGGAGCTCTCCAATTCAGCACCAATACCAACAAAGACAGCCTCCACAGTCCTCCCTGAGCAAAAACTAGGCAGAGCACTTCAACACACCTAATGTCTATTCCTTCCAAAGGCTTTAGACTCCAGAACATCCCAGGTCCTCTTGCATCTTCCAAAGCACACCCCTAGGGTTTGCATCTGAAATCTCCCACAAAAGGCTCCTGTGCTGAAGATTCAGACCCCACATGGGCCGTCTTCAAAGGTGGCTTTGGAGGGAAGCATTGGATGGTGAGTGCTCTGATGTCATCATGAAATTCTCATTCAAGATGAACACACTACTGGGAGGTGGGAGGGACTGGAAGAAAGGTTGGGTATGGTTGGAGGAAGACCTAAACAGGGGTGCACACTGGACAATAGTACCTTGGCCCTGTTGGCTCCACTGAATCCTCATCCTCCAAGTAGAGGTCCTCCTCTCCTCTCTGTCTTTCTCTCTCTCCCTCTCTCCCAGCCTCGTTCTCTCTCTCCCAGTCTATGCCTGTTTGGCAAGGGCTGAGGAGCTCTCCACTGCCACACACTAGAGCTTTATGGACAGCCTCAGTGCACAACCAGAGAGAAAGCTAGGAAACCCGGAGAAAAGGCCTAGGATTCCTCCTCTGAGTTATTTTCCTCAAGTATGGCCACAGTGAGGACAGGCTGACCAGCACAGATACCACATTAGAGCCATGCTTCTGCATTGGTGGAGCCAGCCTCCATGTGGATCAGGCTTCCGAGAATGGAGGCCACATTCCAAATGCAGCCCTACTGAGAACAATGATTCCAAAGACCAGCAAAGGGACTGCTTCCTTCCAACATGGTGTATGGTCCAGTGGTGCCATGACCCCGAGTGGGGAAATACAACAGCCCGCTTCTCCTTCCTCCGCACACCTGTTTCCTGTCGCCCTCCTCTAACCTAGAGCCTGTTCTCCATCCCTTCTGGGTTGAATGAGGGGATCTCTGCTATGAATTTCGTAGGCTACCAAGGTCCCAGACTGACTTCCTCTTCCATAGACTCTACTGACCTAACAGTAGGTTAAGATGGGAGAAAACTGATCCTAGAACTCATAGGGATGGTGGTCTTCAGTGTACATAGGCTGGGATCATGGCTGCTGTGGATGTTGGGCTCACAAAAACCAACCAACCAACCAAAAAGCGCTGGCATTATTAACAGATGAGCTTTGTGGCCGACGTGCTCAGGAAGCCCTCATCTGACTTCAGTTAGGGGTCATAACCTGGCTATTGTGATCACTTCTGGGCAGGTGGACTCAGGTACAGACAACCAGGGAATTTGTCCAAACACAGATGATTCAGCCTGTCTCCCAGCCTGTTCTCTCTTCCCAATTTCATCCTGTTACTGCTTGCTAGAATCCTGGCCATGCTCTGCCCAGGCAGTCATTTTCTGGTCACACAGAAGGCTTTCAATATTGCTGATTCAGTCCACAAAAGTGCCAGTTCCATCTTTAGCCCATGCATTCCCATGTTCCTCTAAACCACTCCTATCAGAGAGCCGTGGGGCCCTACATTCTCTGGAAGGAGGCTTTCCTCCTTGCTACTCCTGATGTCAGCATTGGATGCCTGTTCACGACCAGGGGAGGACACCTGCTGGGAGTCACATTAGAGTCACACCTAGAGACTTTACACCAGCTCTAATTCAGTATTCTTTGTGCACGAGAGCCCACACACACTTTTGAGTGTACAAGAGTCAGAGACTACTCTTTGGTGCTATGAGTTGACCTGAGTCCACATCCTGACCATCTGACTGTCCCACTTACTCCAATGGTTAGAGATGATTTGGCCCAGCTCATAATCCTCCGGCTTCTCCTGAGTAAGCAAGTGTACCTCGAGGGCCCTGCGGATGACGACAGGAGCCCTATCGTGGCAGGTCGCCTGGAGCAGCATGGGAGACAGGCCTTCAGGAAATGGGCCTTGAAGTGACTACTCAAGGACAGTGGACATGGGCATTCTGGAGGCACCTCCACTCTAAATACAAGGGCAACATCCATGACCCTACCACCTGAGGCTGGCCTCCTGCTCATCGTGTGGGCTCTTCCCATAGGCTACTAGCCCAATCCTTGTACATAGGACTTTCTGGACCTGCCATTGCTCTTTGTGGAGCCGCACTCCACTCGAAGTGAAAGGACCCCACTCCCTGTACACAGATGCAATCTCATCTCACAAGTTGGGAGGAATGGGACAGTGGCCTCCAAGATCCCATGTCTGCCTGAGGATGCAGGTGGCATTTGGGGTGGCCCAGACACAAAACCTAGAGGGCTTTGGTCTGGATTGCCAGGGCCCAAAACAGACCCAGGAACATGACCACACACAGGAGTGCTGAAAGACAGCCACGAGAGCTCCTGGCCTCCAGAGGCTCAGTGCTGGCTGGGGTGTAGGAGGACACCTGATCCGGCAAGGGTGGTCATTGGAAAAGGCTCCTGTCCTGCAGGTTACCTGGACATTTCATGTGTTTACTCCACATCCTTATCGATTCTGCAGAGAGACCCTCTCAGCTCCTTGTTGAAAAAACATGCAGAACCTCATACTGCTGTCCTCCTCCATGGACGCCAGCATCCCATACAGGGGAATCTGAACCCTAAGTCCTATCCTGTTTTAATCGGCCACCAATACCTGCCCCTGCTCTTCTGGACTGCACAGTGCCACCCGACACACAGACTCCCTCAGTCATGGTGGTGGACATGCTGCTGCTCTCCCTCATCTCAGGTCAAGTCCTTCACACTGACCTCTGCCTCCTTTATTCCTATCTCTCCTCCTGACCAACCAGAAGGTCCAATTCAAGAGGGCTCATGAGTAGTTCATGGTATTGGATTAGTATTTGTTTCCTGCCCAGGGGTAAGCACCAGGGGACACCCCTGCTCCCAGGCTTACCAGGACAGTCTTGGACGTCTTTGGGCTTTGTGTCTCTAAGTGGATGCGAATTAAGCAGGTATCTCCCACCTGCTTGTGGGAAAGCCGCCTGGAGGACTTGCAGGTTGATTCTGAGAATGTGGGGGAAGCAACATCAGCAAACCCAGAAACAGAAAGCTAGCCCAGCCTGTCAGTTGGCTCTATGGGCTTCTAGCACACATGTCCAGGTGATGAGGCTTCTTATTTCCCTAGGTGGATGTGGAATGGCAGCACAAGTACAGCTTGAATAAGGTAGGTGTTTTCCTCCTTTCCCTTGCTTGTTTCCTCTTGATGGTGGGATGTTTTCTCGGGATGAAATGATACTTTATTCCGGGATTCATGGACAGATACATGACTGCATGGTCAGGGACCTTTACTTCTGCAGAGAGGTGGAGGCGATTGGTAGGTGACACTCATGGATTATACCAGAGACACCCCCAACCCCCGAGAGTCTCTGCCAGGGCAGGCCAGCACCAGATTTGAGAGCCCTCCAATCCAGCTACAGTGCCACCAAAGACTCCCTCAGTGATTCTTCCATGAACGAAGATGATGCACAGGATCTAAACCAAAAGAGCACCTGACAATGGAAACAGCACCTGGGGCCCCAGAACTTCTCAGTGCAGGTTGGACCTGCCATAGAGACACTGCTAGGCTTTGCATCAGGATTGCCCCAAAGGATCCTGTGCTTAGGCCTTTCTCCCCAGGGCAGCCACGCTCACACATGGGCATTCAGGGAAGTGTTGGATGGTGGGTCAATTCATCCCCTTGCCCTGGATGAATCCACTCATGGATGAATACGCAGAGGGGAGGTGTATCCATCAGAGGTGTGTTGGGCATGGATATGGAGGACTTCAGCAGGGTGGTGCCCTGAGAACTCTATAGGTTCGCTCTCCTTCCCCTTGTTTCTCATCATGAGCTGTCTGCTTGGTACTTTTATTCTGGTTCTTGTTCTACTTCTGGATCTTCTTTCTGTCCTGCATCTTCTTTTAGTTCTTTCTGGGTCTTTTTCTTGTTCTTACATGATTTCTTCTTGTTCTTCTTCTGTGTATCTCCCTCCACCCTTCCTTCTGTTTTGCCTCCTTCTTTTTCTTCTTCTTCCTCCTGCTCTTCATCTTTGATCCTCTCCCCACTCAGGAGTGTCCTCTTTCTCCTCCTCCTCCTTCTCCTTCTTTCTCTGGCAATGGTGGGGCGTCCTCTGAGGAGTTCAAATCTATCACACTCTTCTGCCCAGATGCAGCCTCTCTTCAGAACCCCAAGATGAAATCAGTTCTCAATCAATGGCCAGGAGTGAAACCAAGACTTGACAAGTAACTTCCTTTCTTTGTCATTGTCACAGTCAGGAAAGACTTCCTAACAGACACCGCATTCTGGATAGGCTTCTACCCATGGTAGTCAGCACCTCATCTGGACCAGGATTGCTAAAATAGATTCCACCTCCAAAAAGCTTCCCCAATGAAAACAAGGTTTCCAAGATCTAGGAGAGGGCCAGCATCACTGCCACCCTCCTGCCATAAGGCATAGATGCCATCACACCTAGTGGGTTCCAGGCCCCCGGTAGTCCTCCCTTTTGACGTCTGTTAAACACAAACCTCCCCTGGTCTGGAGCCTGCTCTCAACTGATGCTTGGGTTGAAAGTGTCTGTTTCTGAAATCACCTTCATAGACTCTCAGTTTTGTAATTCCTTATTGACTGGCTTATTTTTTTTTTATTTTTTAATTTTTTTACCAGAGATTGAACCCAGAGTCCCTGCACTGAGACACATTTCTAGGCCTTTTTACTTTGATTCAGGCTCCCCTGAACCAGGCCCTGGCCTCTGGAAGCTCAGTGTGGGCCTGGTTGTAATGAGGTACTTGACTCAGCACTGGCAGGCACTAAGTTTCCGAGGTTCTTTTGAACTTCTGATCCTCCTGCACAGCCTCCCAAGCACTGAGATTCCTAGCCACTGTTACCTTGCCCAGCTCCTTGGACTATCTGGACCTCAGTCTTCCTCATGTGTAAGACAGAGCTAAGCGAACCGACTTGGTGTGTGAAAATGGGAAAACTGACCATAAATGCCCTAAAGATAGTGGGTTCTATTGTGGACAGGCTGGGATGGTGGAGGCTAGGAGTGTCTGGCTCACAAGAAAGGAAGAGCACTGGCAGTGTGGACAGCTCAGCATTGTGGCCTATGATCTTCAGATGCCCTTCTTTGATGCTGGCAGAAATAATAACCTGGCCATTCTGATATCTTTGGGAGATGGACACCCAGGCACAGAGGACTTGGAATTGCTCCAAAAACAAACCAAACACGCTATCCCCTGGCCTTGACTTCCTCTTCACTGAGTCCTCTTCCCAGTTGCTGCAATCCTGACATTCCTGTTAGGCGGGACTTCTCATGTCCTGCCCATGGATTTTAACATGTGCTGCGTCAGTCCACATCAGTGCTGATCCCATCTGAAGGCATCCTTATCAGTGAGCTATAAACCAACTGCTGATTGATTGAGCCCTTCTTCTTTGCCCCTCATGGATATTAGCTTTGCAATGCCTGCCCAGGTTCAGGGCAGGACACATTTAGGGAGGTCTAGCAGCCCCCTGGGGCCTCTTTGAGAACCTGCAGATTTGACTCGAGCATCACTGCAGTTGGTTTCCTGCACCAGGTCCACCACACTGGCTGTTTTGGGGGCCAAGGCCCACTTTCTCTTAGTTGTGAGTTATCTTGAGCCCACTGTGCATCATTTCTCCCAATTATCTGATTGTCACACTTATTCTCATGCTGAGAGACCATTTTGAGCAGTTCAAAGTTTTCTGGATTCTTGTTCTTGAGAAAATAGTGGTCAAGGCCCTGTGGATGATGCCTGTAATCTTCTCCTGGCAGGTCACCTGGATCAGGATGAGAGAAATTTCATCAGAGAACTGATTTTTGAGAAGCTACACAAAGGACAGCAGTCGAGGACATTCAGGAGAAACCTCAGCTATATATACAAGGGCACAATCTTGTTATCCTGCTACCTGAGTGTGGCCTCCATATACCCCCTGGGTTCTTGCAATGTGCTACTAAAACAATCCTGGTACAAATATCTGCCTGTACCTGCCATTCCCCCTCCCCCTGGGGAGCCACATTCCACTCAGGTCAAAGGACCAAACTGCCTATGCACAGACACACTCTCAACTCACTGAGATGAGAGCAATGGGCCAGGGACCTGCGTGCCAAGTGTGCTCTGGGATGCAGGCTGCCTTTGTGGGTGGAAGAGGCAGATACACTAAAAATTTTGGTCCTGACTGCCACTACACAAAACAGACTCAGATACAAGAGTGTGCACTTGAGTGATTCATGATAGCCTCGAGAGGCCCTGGCCTCTGGAAGCTCGGTGCGGGTCTGGTTGTAATGATGTACTTGACTCAGCACTGGCAGGCACTGGACATGTCTCCTCTGCAGCTGGACACCTGCAGCATTAGCGTGTCTACTGCACATCCATAGAAATTCTGCCAAGAACCCCTTTAGCTCCCTATTCACATACATGCAAAGGCTGACATTCCGAAGCTTTGGCATGACCCCCCAGGTGATCCCGACCCCAAATTCCCACACCTAGTCATGCTAAGGAGGTTCTCTTCGCAGCCACCAGCAACACATCCCCTCCTACCCATGTGACAAGTCACTGTCACCTCCTCTGCTCCAACCTCACTCATTGAGAATACCAAGTTCTAGGCATTGCAGCCTGCACCCTGGACATTTCTCTGACCTCATCTGCCCACAGCACTTCCGTCTGCACTTCTGGCCTGCAAAACCCACAATACACAGGCCCACTCACCACTGGAGCTGAGCATGCTGAGGCTCTCCCTCCTCAGGTCAAGCCCTTAAGATGGACCTCTCTCTTCTTTATTTCCCACCACAGCCCCGGGGTTGGCTGTGTCTCCTGCCTTCCACGATGTGGACACCCAGGAGGCAGCCCTGCTGTCAGGCTTACCAGGATGCGCTTTGTCTCCCTCCGGCTCTGTCCCTCTAGGAGGACATGAACAAAGCAGCTGTCTTCCACCTGCTTGCTGGAGTGAAGCAGTGAGGAGCTGCTACTGGTGATTTTTCTCTTGCAGCACTCATTGCTTTGGGTGGCCTGGGGCAATGGTCTGGCGGCTGCAGAAGAGGTGATGCTCAAGGCTGGTGGGTTCCTGGATGTGTTCTTAGGAGACTCCAAGAACTGCAGGGTATGACAACATCAGCAAAGCCCAGCAGCTAAACCCCACCCAGCCTGTCAGTTGGCTCTGTGGGTGTTCTACAACATCCATCCAGAAGCTGAGGTGCTTGTCACCTTGGAGGAGGTGGAGTGGCACTAGGAAGAAGGTGGGTGTTTACCTCCTTTTGCTTAACCTTGAACCACTTGCTGGCAGGTCTTTCCCTGAGGATAAAATGGTAGTTCACTCTGCCATTCATAGCATAATACACATTTCCATCAACAGGGATCCTCAGCTCTGGAGAGGGAGGGGCACAGGTGTGGTAAATGATACTCAAAGAGTACACAACAGAAAATCCCCCCCATAACTGAGAGTTTCTGCCAAGTCAGACCTGAGAAACAGAACTGAGAGCCCTCTAACCTAGCTACTGTTCCACCCAAGACTACCTCAGTGATTCATTCCTCCCTGAGGACCCACTATGCACAGGATCTAACCTTTCAGGAAAAAAGCCCTTTGCACCTCAGAACCTCTCACGTCAGGTTGAAACTTCCAAAGAGACAGTGCTAGAGTTTGCATCCAGATTCAAAGACTTATGTGGTAAAGATTTTCTCCCTGGTGCAGCAATGATCACATGTGAGTTTGTGGGGAAGACTTGATGGTGGGTGCTTTGACCTTGCCAGTGGATTAATCCATCCATAGGTGAATACACTAATGGCAGGGGGTATAAATTGGAGGTCTGTTGGAATGGAGGATGTCCACAGGAGCTGTCCCTCAAAAATAATATGTTTTTTGAGTTCCTTACTTCTCCATTTCTTTTCATCATTATAATTCTGATCACATTTTTAATCTATTTATCATACTTCTTGTTCTTCTTGTGTTTCTCCTTCTTGTTCTGTTTCTTCTTCTTCATCTTCTCTGAATATTCTTTTTCTAGTCTTCTTCATGTTCTTATTCATTGTCTCCTCCTTCAACTCATTTTCCTCTTCTTTTTCTCCTCCTTCTTTTTATTTCTCTTCCACTCCAGTTCACCAAGCTGTGAAGAGTTCTATTCTACCACACACTTCTGCCTAGATATGTCCTCTGGTCCTAAATGGAGTCAGTTTGCAATGAACAGAAAGATTGGAAACCAGGTGTCTAAAAGACATGATTCTTCATTGAACTGCTCTTAACATGTACTTGTCACAGTCATGAAAGGCGGACTAAATAGATACGCTGTGGTTGCCTATCCTTTGATAGAAGACATAGATTCCTATCTTCTTTTCCCCTCATGGATATTAGCTCTGCAATGCATGATCAGGTCCATGGGAGGACACATGTTAGAGAGGTCCAGCGGCCACGGGGGCAAAGTTAAGTACCTGTAGATTTATGCCCCCATCGTTGCAGTTTGTTTTGTGCACCACTCCCACCACACTCTGCCTATTTTTCAGGCTAACGCACACTGTGTTTGGGCTGCAAGTTATTCTGAGCCCACTGTGACTCATTGCCCCACACCATCTGATTGTTCCACTTTTACTCTAATAGTCTGAGACAATATGCAGAAGCTCAAAGTTTTCTGGATCCTCCTGCTGGAGCAAGTGTTCATCTAAGGCCCTGCACACTCGTCAACAATACCAAGGTCCATAGAGTGCAGCCTGCAGCCTACATATTTCTCTGAGTCTTCTCAACCCAGCACTTTCATCTGCACTCTGGCCTGCACACCCCAAAACACACAGGCCCACTCACTCATGGAACTGGGTATCCTGGTACTCTCCCATCCCTCAAGTCAAGCTCTTAGCATGACCTCTCTCTCTCTCCTTTATTCCCTGCTCTCCTTCCTGACCTTCCAGAAGCTCTAATTCAAGAAGACAGGCTTAGTCCAAGGTGTTTGCTGTGGACTCGGTCTTCCCCAGTGTGGGCTCCCAGGAGACTCCGCTGCTAGAAGACTCACCAGGATGCTCTTCTACTGTGTTGTCCTTTCGTTTTCCAGGTAGATGTGAATGAGGCAGCTGCCTCCAACCCGCTTGTTGTACTGGGGCCATGAGGAGTACCTAGTGGAGACCCCTGATCTCCTGGACTCCAGCTCTGGATGACATACTGTTGCTGCCCCTTCCCAGGGCACCAGAGCCATTCCTGGAGAAGGCTCTAGCTCTGGGGTTGGCTTAGGAGCCTTCATTGGAACTGAGCTTGTAGCTAGAGGAGAAAGATGCCCACATGACTGCCTTGCCCTGAGCTTGGCACAGACAGACAATACCCCTGCTGACAGGAAGACCTCAGCTCTGAGCCCACAGGGGCCTCTTTGCAGACAGGGGCCATTGCCTGAGTGGATAAAGGCTTATCCTTGTTCCCAGCCCAACACCAGCCATACACATCCCACCCAGTGGGGAAAAAACCTGGACCTTTCTTCATCTACCCTTATGTACCTCTCCCAACCCCACCCAGGCCTCCTGGCTCTCAGGCTCTGCCTCAGTTGACTTGCCATCTTCAATCTGGGCCAGCGGGTGGTGTGCTTGGTGCTCCAGGTTCAAGCCACCCAGGAGGAGCCGCATGTATGGCAGCAGCAGCTGGAGAATCAGAGATCCTGGAGGCTGATGGGAAGCCTCAGTGTACAAGTCCATCCAGATACCTGCGAAGGAAGGTGTGGCACTGTGGGGAGGCAGGTGTGCAGAAGCCTGGTCTCTCCTTCCCTACAGCCTCCAGTAACAAAACTGTAAACCTGGACTTCTGAACTTTCCCTGTCTCTGCATAGACCAGTCCACCCAGATAAGACATAGTGGCTGTACAGGCAGCGACAGGTCAGGTCTCTAGGCAAAGAAACTACATTGAAAGGAACATTAGATCCATGGTATGACCAGCTCTGCCCGCCTCGGGACATATGCCTGACACTTTTCTCTTTGCTACATGCTCTCCAACCTGGAATTCAACCTCCAGAAGTTATCTGCTCTCATGCCCACTATTATCAGGGATGCAGGGATACCTCCTCTCCTGGCTTGGGCTGCCATGCTACTTTATTCTCTTGAGCTCTCACCGAGTTCCTTGGAGAAGCAACTGATCTCTCTTTTTCAACAAGTGAAGCCAACATCTCTGTGGCCCTGGAGGAGGACAGAGGAGTGTAGTCGGACTGGGATTGGCTATGGCGGGGTCAATTGTCACAGGAGCTTTCTCTGAGGCCAAAATCTCCTCTCAGTTCCCCAGAGGACCATGACTCTACCTATAGCTCTTTGCCTTATTCCTCCTTCAGTTAAAGCTCTAGACCTTAAG
The DNA here is from genome assembly GCF_048772815.1 of Callospermophilus lateralis. Lineage (NCBI taxonomy): Eukaryota > Metazoa > Chordata > Mammalia > Rodentia > Sciuridae > Callospermophilus > Callospermophilus lateralis. The sequence continues at coordinate 18,050 of NW_027513833.1, read as the reverse complement.
CTGCATGCAGGAAACAGAACTGGAGCAACCAGTGTTTGCTCAGCCTTCCCAGTCAAATCACCTTGCAGGTCCCTACTCTGGAAACAGGAGCCGACCCTCTTGACCCCAAGCCTATTCCATGTTGAAGTTGGTCCAGGGGTCCACCATGTTCACTGAAGAGGACAACGTGCAGTTATGCCTCATGGAGTCAGGGATGCTGTCACATGTAGGATATGTACTCATGGCACCTGCGGCTTCAGGCTGACCCCCATGAAAAGGGACACAATGGCAGAAATTTTGACCCCATTGTTCACTGAATTATGCAACATGCCTGGAAACATGTCTTCAGGCAGTGAGTGTTTTCTCCATGCTCACTGGTGAATGAGCCCAACCTGCTGCTTCCCACGTATCTCTCTGGGCCTGGGAGCTACCATCTCCAAAGGCCCTGTCCAGCTATATCTCAGATAGGAAGTTCTGATCCACTATGGAACCTGGCACATCCCTTATTAACACTAAATGCTTTGATCAACGCCTGAGTTATGAGATGCCCCTGGCACTGAGCTTTTCATACAAAAAGAAAATATCATACCCGACAAAACCCCAGGCCTCTCTGAGTCCTCCTGGGAATGAGCTCAGCACACACCTTTGAGCTGTGGTGCCCAGGGTTTGGGGAATGCTCCACACACTTTGGTGACCAGCTGGTGTCAGGATGGTTTCCTCTGCCTGAGAGGGAGAGTTCACTCCCCTTGCAAGGCTGTGGCAGGCACCTCCAGGACTCATCCTACTCGGGGCTGACATTCCACTATGAGCCTGGTCCTCTATCTCATTAGGGATCACAAACCTTTGGGTCCCTGAGAGGTACATGGCAGCCCCAAGACCCAGGCATGAGGGGGCTACACACTTGGGCTTGGTGGTCTGGTGCTTACCTTGGGAACAGCAGGTCCAGCACCTGCTGGGTGGGGATGAAATCCCAGTAGATGAACTCCAAGTTGCTGCTGAAATCTAGGTTCCTCCCACAAATGACAGGCAGGAGCTCATTCCTAAGCTGGTCCTGCCTGTAAGGTTCAAGGCTCTCTACGCTGCAGGGCTCATCCGTGTTCTGATCATTTTCACCCTGGGTTGGGACCAAGAATGGTGGGTTCAAAAATGGAAATGGTGACAAACAGAAAAATGACTTGTGCCAATACACTAGAGTCAAAGCACAATGGGACAGTTCCCATCAGTACAAACACACACACACACACACACACACACACAGTCAGAATAGGAGTCCTGGGCCATTCATCAGGGATCAGACTAGAGGGCCTGCTGGGCTCACCTGCCCTGTGCTACACAGGGTTACTCTTGAGCTCCTCTGTGACAATCGCCAGAGGCTCTGGAGTCTAGGACAAAGCCTCACCCAGTGTTCCCCCAAAAGGGCAAGGTGGCCCCCCTGAGATTCCTGTGGGGCTGAGGCTCGACATGGTTTGAAACCACAGGAGAGCATCCTTCTCACTCCAGTGTCTCCAATCAAGTGAGCTCAGATGGCTTGGTCAGTGAGGTGGGTGCCTGGATACCAGGGTTCCATGCTGTTTCATTCATTGTCAAGGCAATAATATCACTTCTTGCGGTGCCCATACCTGAGCATCCTTTTCTCTTAAGACCACTTTCAAAGCCCTATGGGCTGCTGATTTCTCCCCTGTACCCACCCATATCAAGTTTAGCAAAAACTTCCCAATTACCCGCACCAGCCCCTACCCAACTTGGCTGCCACTAGAGTTCCAGCTTTGAGGATTAACAACTGGATTCACCAGTTCATCCTTCTCACCAGCTGTGTGATCATGGTTCCATCACTGTGTCACTCATGGGCTCCCCAGTGTCCCTAGCTCTTTCTAGAAATCAGTGTAGCATCTAATTTCTAGGATTTATTGGGCACATTTGCCCATAAGAGCCTACATTATCGCTGAAACCAGAGATGGGACTCACAGGTGGCTAAAGCTCAAACTTAGAGATGGGAGAATCACGAAAAGGGGGAGAGACAAAGAATGCACCTCAGCTCAATCAGGCCTGTGTTTCACACAGGGACTTGGCAATGTCAGTTCCCTTTTGGTTGTAGTCCCCACTCTGAGACATAGCAAGGTCGAGGTGACTGAGGTTCAGAGGCTGTCCCTTTCTGGCATACAGCTTCCCAAGGTTTCTCCTAAGACTTCAGACTGCCCAAGTGCTTCTACTCAGTCTAGCGGTTGGGGGCATCAAAAAGATTCCATGGTACCACAGTATCCCGCTGCCCAAAGCCAGGACACTCCTCACCTCAAGATGGCTCAGACTCTGCCTCTGAAATCATGGGAATAGAAGTGGGCACAGGTGATGGGATATCATCTCCAAGATTGAGTTGTGCAAAATTATGACTTCTCTCTGGATCCCTGTCTCCAGCACCTCTCTCTTTATTTCATCTTAAATCCAAGCAAACAAATTGATTTAGCATGAGATGTCTATGGACACACCCCTGTGATAAAGACAGGACATAGTCCCATCCTCCCATTAGAAAAGCACTGAGGCTCAGCCAACATGGATCCCACCAGGAACACAGGCATGAACTCAGACTCTGATCCTCCCAGCTGAGCCTCAATGGAACTTGGAGTCCCAGCCTCCTGAGACAAGGAAACAGAGGTGCCTAGCCGAGCCACCTTGGAGCAGCTGCACATAAACTGAACTCATCAATGCCTCTTACTCTCAGTTGTGAATAAGAGGGGAGGTGGCCTTTCACAACCCTGAACATCAAGTGCAGTCTCTAGGCTTTGGGGTGTGCCCTGGCCTCTCTCTATCTGCCCAGGCCCTCCAACCCACACTGGCCTTTTACCCAACCTCCTCCTAGGGCCAAACTCAATCCTGCCTCTCAATTTCTGCTGCCTTCCCCAACACACTGCTACCAAAATTGAGCAGGGCTGGCTCTCTGTTATCATGCTGGTGCCAGCAGCAATGCCACCCACTGACATAATTCTGAGTCCCAACCTAGGCACTCAGGCTGTCCTTGCCACACCTGGCCTGTTTGGGCTCTGGCTCTTGCTCTTTTCTTTCAAGTGCATGTGTTTTGAGATTTTGTGTCTCTACAGCCACAGATCTGCAGCTACAGCAGGGTAGAGCTCATGAGGTTCCATTCTGAGCCATGTTCAAGCCTGTCAGGACTGTTAACTGGGGTGACTGCTGGAACACGGTGATGAGTGAACACATGAGAGGTGGTTGGACCCACCTTGCCTCTCAGGGGCTTCCTTTCAGGACAGGAGTGCTAGGGATGGGAGCCCCTGGTGTGGGATGCTTTAGACAAGGCGTGACCATGGGCTCTCTTCCCTGGAAACACTGGCTCCACTGAGCAGGGACAGCACTGTCATTCCTGGTGGCTAACAACAGCCCTGGACCCCAGTAAGGACCCCAAACTCAAGACCTACCCCTGAGTGTGGGTGTCCTTGAGGAAATGAGGTGTCCTGATCCCAGGTGCAAAGGGGTAAGTCCTCTGAAGTCCAGGGACAATGAAGGGACATCTGAGTCTCCCTTGTCCTTCTTTCCGTCTGCTGAACCCAGGGTGTCCTCACACTAACCACAGGTAGGACCCTGGCCTCAACCTCAATGAGGATCATTAGGCTCCATAAAGGACAGTCTCTAAGGTGTTCAGTGGACAAACACCCTCTGCACAACCCATAACCCTATTCACCCAAGATGCAAGAGGATTTCTATTCAGGAAAACCAGGAAAGGGAGAGCATTTCTCAAGGACACAAGGACATTTTTTTTTTAGCGGGGGAGGGAGTGATTAATGGATGGAGAACTAAGGCCACCACCAACTTCCAGGAGCATATGTGGCCCTTTGGGCACAGGTCCTTACCCTTTTTTTCCCATCAATTTTTTTTTTTTTCAAAGAAGTGAGTCTTTCTCTCAGATGGCACCTCTACACTAAGGGGGTCTCCTACTTCCACAGAATGTTGGAAGTGGGCAACGGGCCTCCCATTATGTGTATCTGAGAACATTCTGGGGGCATTGCAGCCTTTCAAGATCCCGGGAACCACGGGGGCACCCCAGCACCAGCAGAGCATTTCTGCACATCACAACAATCACCCCGGGTGAGAACTCTCCATTCCACTCTGTACTATGCCCTGTCATCTGACCTGATCAGTCCTACCCCTCTCCTTCCTGTTTCTTGATTGTACTGCTATGGTTCCCACACATGGATGCCAGGGTGCTTGTGGCCCACCCCAACCATCTGTGTGCCAGGAATAAATGACAATGGGGAATGTGGCTGGGAAATCTGGATGACTGAAAGTCCTACTCTCCAAGTTTTCATCTTCAGCATAATGAGTTACAAGGGGACAGGAGGTCTCTGCCAGGTAGAGATGAGTGGACAATGACTGAGCCTCAAATAAGTGCCTGGGATTCTGGGTTCAGAGCTGGCTTTAGGTGGAATTGCTAAGGGACCAATGTACTCTATGAAAAGGGACAGTGGATGCCCTCAGTGTTGCATGTGGCCTCAGCTGTGCTGTTCAGAGCCCTGGGATATCCCAGGTGTGTGAAGGTGAGGAATCCACGAGCCATCCCAGGCTGCTCCTGAGCACCTCTCCCTGGATTCAAAGCTTGTGACTTTGCATCAGAGTCATCACATCAATGTTTCCGGGCCTCCCACCCCAAAAGTGCTCTTAAAGACACTGAGGTTCCGCTGGCTCTGGACTCACCCTTTCCTCTGGGATCCTGTTTATTAGGAGGTCACACCAATTCTCAATACATAGGCTGGGCTCGCTCAGATCCCAGGAGAATCAGGCATTGCTTCTACTTGTAGTCCATCATGACCCACGACACAATGCCTGGCCACACAAATCCAGAGTCCTTTATGCCACAGACGGCCCTACTCCCTGCTCGGGACACATCCTCCAGTCAGAAACAGAAACCACCAGGCACAGGGCCTTGGTGCATACTGGCCTGCAAAGACCTGGGGTTCAAACACCTGGGGGAGGAGGGAATCTCCCAGGCTGGGTGGGACCCAAGACCCTAGATCCTGGGATACAGCTGCACACTCACATGGACAGACAGCTTATGTGCACACAGTCAGTATTGCTGTCACTGAGAGGCCAAATGAGATACCAGCAGACTTGGCAGTGGACCTGGTATACCCAAGGAGTTGGGGTAAACTGCATCCATTGAAAATGTTGGTGTTCAGAGAAAGACAAATTTTCTAGAATTTCACTTGTTTCATATTCCTGATAATCAGGTTTATAAAAACATAAAGTACAATGTTCTTTTCCTGGACCTGGGGAGGGAAGTAGGATTCAGTATTAATGGCAAGGGTATGTCAACGTGAGTTCTAGAGATGAATAGTGGCGATGGCTGTCAACAATATGAACATGTTTAATGCTACTAAACTGTGTACTTCAAAAATGGTTCAATTACAAAATGGATGTTGGTGTAGATTACCACAATGTAAACATTAGAGAGATTGCTGATTTACTTGTCTTCAGATTGTTTGTGTTGTGATAGCAGAATACAAGAGCCTGGGTGATTGATAGCACAGATTTTATTTCTCAAATTCTGGAGGCTGGATGTCTAAGATCAGGGGCCAACTTCTGAGGACGTTCTTGTTGTGTCCTCCTGGGGCAGAAGGTAAAACAGGGACAAGGGCTGCTTTGAAAAGCCCCTTCCCAGGGAAGGAGACTCCATGGCCTAAGCACAACTTCAAGTTGCCAGCTGCTAGCACTTCATATCAAAGAGACCAAATAGAATGACAGCCCATGCTCCCCAGAACATCCCAACTTCTCGGGATGACTCAATTTCTGCAAGTTTACAAGTCATGATTTTGGATAAGAAAAGAGTTAAGCTTAACACATGGGGAGAGGGCTCCCTTCTCTGCTGCTGCTTGCAGTGTTGCATGTGGCCTTACAAGTCATTACTGAGGTTCTGCACAACAGCTCCGACTGCCCTCCTACCACATCCCCATGGGGCTGACTCACACTCAAGTCCAGAAATCAGAAATGTCACAGGAAATCCATGGGAGATTTGTTCAAAGACCACTGAAAACACCACAGTTCACACATGCTCAAGTCTCTTACAAAAATGGCAGAACAATGCGTATCTTCTTCCTGTATTGTTTACATTATCTCTACATGACTTCTGACACCTAATACAGTGAAAGGGCACTGTAGTTGTCTGTCTTACTACATAATCTAGGAAACAATGACGGGAGAAGTATCTGTCCGTAGAGACACAACTGATTTCCTGATATTTTTTATTTGCAGCGAGTGGGGACTTTGGATGGAGAAGGATGGTACAGGGCCAACTCTTCTTTCTTGCTTTGCATTGAGGGGAGAAAACAATGAAGCCAAGACAAGGGCTTAAAGGAGCTGATATCCTTCAAGTCACCATCTGGACACATCTGACCTTCAGTCTGGAAGGCTTTCTGGGAGAGGATCCAAGGACTTGCCTACTGTGGAAGGAATCCAAAAGAATAACTTACTTCAAAGGGTGTCAAACACTGATCTTTCAGGAGGGAGGGAGTCAATCCAATTGCTAGACCATGTTTGCAGGTCAGAGGGTGGGTTCCAATGCAAAACTCTGCAGAGTCCCATGGAGAACGCTGGAGAATGTTGGTGATTTCAGAAAATGTGTGAATCCAGGAGTCACAAGGTCCTCTCAGACATAAGGAAGGAACCTGCCATGACAGGAATTAGGACAACAGATACCAGGAAGCCTCACTGGGGAGAGATCTGAAGAAAGGCAAGTGTACTGGATAGAATAGTTTCCCCTGAATTCTTGTCCACCCAAAAGTGGGTGTGACCTTGTGTGGAAACAGTCTTTGCACAGTGCTCAAGCTAATAAGAGCTCACATGATGGAACACAGCCTCAACTAGCCCTAAATCCAATATGTGGTGTTCTTGAAGGAAGAGGGGAGTTTGGACCCAAAGACTAGGGAGACCTGGGGAAACAGACTGTGTGAGGTTTGAGGCAGAGACTGGATTCCCATAAGGGAACCACAGATTGTGGGCAGCAGCAAGAGAGTGGACAAAGGCTGGCAGAGCTCTTCTGTTGTAGGCCACCCAGATGGCTCAGTTTGGTTGCAGCAGCCCAGGACCCGCCTGAAGGTCTGAGCATGTTGGCCATGCAGGTGGGATCTGGGCCACAGATACACTCTGATGACTGCACGGTCTCAGCCCTGAGGCAAGACAAGCGCCAAGTAGGAAGATGGGGAAAGGGCTAGGCACACATTGTGGCAGACGGTGCCTGTGTCACTGGGAGCACTTATGACCCCAGTTCCCTGATCTGCTGCCAACATAGCCTACATAGGAGTGTAGAGGGACACAGAGCACGGATCTGTCCCACTCGGTGTGCTCAGGCATGCACCATGGCCAGCAGCCTCATGCCATGCCTAGTGAGTCCAAAAGTGGCCCCTTCTTCCCATCCTGAGAGCTCCACCCCTCCTCATGTACTCCTACCTCCCCACTGCCTCTGGCAATGTCTATTCAGTGCAACGACAACATCCCTGGGAACTGCTGTCTGATGAATAGCAGGGGAGCCTATGATCCCAGGACAGTGTGCTTCCACACACCCTAATGGAGTTGGCCACCTGGAGGCTGGAACTAAAGGTTATTAAGGCTGAATTACAGGTGTGCACTTCTGGCACTTTGTTTTTTAAGTTAAATAAAACATACTTAATTTGCAAATCCTCACCCCCTCCTGATATTTTAATTATTTCCTCAACATATGAAATTTGACCAGTGTAAAGTTAATTTTGTATTATAGAAAGTTGATTGAAAAAACATTTATATAAATAATCAATCACCAAACCTTGAATTTTTCTTCTCCTTTTTTATCAGGAACTGCTTGGATACAAGAGAACACAGTACAGACTCATGGAAATGCATGAAATGAACACCGAAGCTTAGCACTGAAAGCTGGACAGGGTTTGACAAGGTCACTTGATGTCTGCTCCCAAGAGTCTACAAGACAGAATCCTCTGGCTGATCCCTGACTCAGCCATAGGAACTGGCTAGAAAATTCTTCACATCCTCAATACATTCTTCACTTCAGAATACTGGACAACGATTGGTATCCATCTCTTGTTACCTTGCTCCCCAGCCAACCATTCTTCAACAAATTCAAAAAAACAACTCATGCAAGCACACAGAAAGGGATGTTCACTACACACATCCATGTATGAAAAAGACAACTGGTATTTCTTGTTTGGGCTATTTCAAATGAAATCCCTTTTGCATGACCTCCACAAACCAAAGGAAAATATTTGTTAATTTCCAAAGAAGAAGACAAGATCCACTTGTCAAGGAGGCAGTGCCAAGAATTTTGACACTCCAGATGTAGAGTGTGTGTATAGGAGGCAGTCACAGTTTCCATGAGAGAGTCCTATGAAATCAATTAGGAAGATCCATGCTCTAGCCCTACTATGCAAGTGATGTGACCTTGAAAGAGTCACTTAGTCTTAGCAACCATCATCACTAACCACTAAGTTAATGAATAAAGGTCCTCAGGTGTCAAGCTACACAATGGGGGATGAGCATGGATGAGGATGGGTGGGAGAAGTCTCCCCCTCTAACACAATTAGGGAAGGCTGTGCCTGCCCTCAAGTGGCTGTGGGGCCTGGGATCCTGCCACAGAGAGGGGATTCCAAACCTCACATCCACTGACCCAGGCCAGAAGACCAGGTAGAGTCCAAGGACCCTGGGCCGGCCCAATGGCAAAAAAGGTCCAAAGGAACTAGGAATGTGCCTGGACCCTCAATCCCCTAATCTGAGCAGGGCTGCATGACGAGGCCAGAGGCCATCCACAGCAATCTGCCTTTACAGGAAAACGGAGGGACTGCAGGCTGCCTCTGGCTCCCTGAATCAGGGTGGTGTTTTCACAAAGCAAGACCACTTCCTCACATTTGAGCAGCAGCTCATGCGCTGACAGCATCATGGCTGGCTTGACTCAGGCCCTGAGAAATGACATAGAAAATTCATAGCAAACCCATCTTTAGCTCTTCCACATCATCAGGGGCTCTGATTCATTTCCGTCAACAAAGATGTCTGAAATGGTGTCTACAGATGCTGGGGACTCACCTCTGTGTGGAACTTTTCAGGAAAAAGGGGATCAAATCTCATGAAGCAACTCTTCTCTCTTCTAGCCCATGGGCAATGCAAGGAACCTGCAGAATACCAGAGGCTCACTTCTCATGTCTTCTGGAAACAAATCATTAATGCTTTCTTCAAGGTGAAGCAGAAGCCTGGATTCCCAGCTGCACAGAAGTGTTTGAGGGCACTGTCTCCCTTAAAACCCAAGAAGAAAAAACAGGTCATTAAAGAGGCATATGGATTAGAGTACATGATCAATGATCCCTCCTCCCTGGAGTCTTCCACATGCCCATCTTCCACATTCACAGAGCAAGCTTGGAGATTCTCAAAGACCAGGAGACCATGATGCTCATCACCAGGAAGTCAGTAAGGAACATGAACAGAGCAGCATGGATTGCAGAAGGTGGCACACCAAGGATCTTCAGCACAGCTGGTAGAACACAAGAGCTTAACTTCAGTATTGACTTTCTGCCACCTACCAAGTATGATGTTAGTGTCAAGCACAACGTGCAGACATGCAAGTAGCAGGTGACACCCCGCATCCATTCACAGAAGTGGGCAACATCTGCATCAGAACAAGGAAGTATCTTACCCTTATTCATAAAAAACCATCAGAAACAAAGAATAAAATGGATGTAAGATTTCTCATTTCACTATTAGGTAGCTGTTGGAATTCCCTATTATATAATACCTCCAAAATAAAAAGTACCTCAGACTTGTGTCAACTATTCATTGGATGACATTTTAAAAACTACGGCCTTTACTTAATATTTATGTATGCTATATCCCTGCCCTAATGCTCTTTGGGAAAGGAGCACATAAAACTGAATCTTGAAAAATCTCACATTTGCTGATAAATGTTACTATGTCAGGCATGGCGAAGTGAAAAGTGGGACTTTGGATACTCAAAGAACACAATGTGTGGGATTGGTGTCCCTGATTCATACATAGCATATGGTTTCTATGAAAGCCAGTGAGGGAGCAGGAGTAACAAAGCTGAAGAGGTGACCTGAGGGGATACTGGCAGATAGGCCAAACTGAAGAACATGTTCCAGCTAACATTGGTATTTGGGCTCCTGAGCCCAGACCTGTGTTTTAAAAAGGTGCAGACAGGCAGTGTTCATGTACTGTCTACCATTTAAGAGTGGGTAATTTCAATGGCATCTAGTTACACATCTGATAGAATGAAATTCATAAATTGACAGACCATTTTAACAAAAAAACAGATGATACATATAAAGATAAAACCTTGTCTTTACCAGGATGCCTAGAAATGTGTTTTATTTGGCTTAGATGCAAATATCTTTCAATAGAATTTCTGATATCTGAATGACTTTATTCAATATTATACTGCACAGATCACAAGGCTTTCTTTGCAGAATATTCTCTTCTTCTTAAAGCCTCACATAGAAAATGTCTCACAGGACATATAGGGGAAATGACTCAAAGGATGAGAGAATGGCTGGAACCATTCTCAAATGAGCACATATAGCCTGAAGTTTGAAGGCATCTAATTGTAGTCTAAAACAATTATGAATCTATTTGAGCCATTAATTAATAAATATCACCATTTTACCACTTGAACCAAATCACAGAAAATTGAAAACAGATGATCATTGGCTTTGATACCTTTACTTCCATTTCATTACCCAGAGATGATCAACTCTATACTTCAAGTGATGCAGATTTATTACAGAATGCCTAAGATCCTGAGGATCTATTTTGGCTCAGACCATGGTACTGCTTCAATATTTTACTATTTTGTAAGTAATAAAATGTAACTTCATGTTGGATGATATATTCGGGCATGAAATTATCATCCAACATTGTTCTTCCCAAAACATTAGCCCAATTTACTCTTTAGGAATTTTACTAATTGTTTGAAGGTTCTAGAGGACCTGTTAGACTTGTAATTGGCAAACGATCCAACATACTCCAGAGAACATATGAGTGCCATAAGAACAAAATAAGGTCAGCCTATAGCAATGGGCAGCTGGGAGAAGCACTGGGAGAAGTGCTGGGAGAAGCACTGGCCATGGCACCAGGGCTGCTGGGCAGCAGAAGCCTCCACAGCCCTGCAGGGAGCCTGGAGCACAGCTCTGCATAACCATGCTCAGCCCTGGACAGATGCACATGAGTTCCCATCACAGGCTACAGTGTGACAGTCCCAGGTGCAAGCCTGTCATGCCAGCCCCCAGAGAGGTTGGAAAGTTTGAGGCAAGAGGAATGTCTGAGGTCAGCCTTGGCAAATTAGACCCCGTGGCCAAGGGGAAAAACCTTTACAGGGGTCTCTGAGGGTGTAGCTCAGGTAGGTCCCTTGCCTAACAGGCTCAGGGCCCTGGGATCAATCTCCAGAACCACACATACACCAAAAAGTGACCTTGGAACATTGTTTAAAATGATGGGTCAGGTACACAGAAGGAAAGAGGAAAGGGTTTTTAAGCAAGAACTAAAAAAAAAAAAAAAAAAAAAAGAAAAACTCACAGGTGCAGCAGGAAAACCAGGCACAGAGTGAGAAGTGAAATACCTGGGCGGGTCTGTCTTTTAAACCGGCCTCCTGCTCCCCAGGTCACACTGGGCTCCTCTGTCGTCCTCCCCTCTCCAGGGGCCTGCGGGTCAGGCCGCCTCTTCTCCTCTGAGGTCCGCGGCCCAGGCCACACTGCTGAGGCCACCGCATCCTGAACAGGACCCTGCAAATCAAAACCCACCAGCTGTGACCAGCAGCTCCGCTGAGGAGAGCCCTCAGGTGAGGACCAGGACAGCGGGGTCGGGGGTGGGCGATGTGGGGACCGCCCTGGCGGCTCTAGGGGACAGGCAGCCGGGACCAAGGCTCCAAGGCGGCGGCAGAGTCCTCCCGGGTCCCACCCTCGTGTGGGCGCCTAGACCGGGGCCGCTCAGGCCAGCTCACCTTCTCCCGTCATGGACCCGGGAGCCATACCCCACAACCGGGACCCGTAGCCCCGCTGCCCCGCCGCCCTGTGCTACTTCTGGGCTCCTGGGCTCTGAGCTCCAGGGGACCAGGCTCAAAGTTCCCGCCCTGGCTTAGGCCCCGCCCCCGTCTCCCTGGCGACGGCCCCACCCCTCTTCCGCGACCCACTCAGCGTGCTGTGGGCGGTGCTGTGGGCGCCCAGCCTGCTGCTGTCAGCTCACCTGGTGACCTAGGGTGGAACAGCAATTAACTAGCCTCCTCACCTGTCCCCAGCTTCCTGGGTGTGAGGCCTGCAGCTACCCCTCGTGGCCGTGGGACCCTCTGGACGCGGCCCTGGATGCTGGGCTTTTCCATGGGAAATGGCTCCTCAGCCAGGGACAGGGGACTACTGCCCAGGAGGACAGGACCCCTGAAAAGGCGCCTGCCACTCTCCTTGCTTGCAAAGGGACACTGTGACATCAGGCCAGGCAGGGAGAGTGGTGGCCCAGAGCAAGGCCCAGACAGAGCGCTGGATGGACATTGCTTGTAAAATGACTGCTGTGGGTCAGGACACCAACAACCAATTGTCATCTGCCTTAATAGTCATTAGGAAAATTTTGCTCACAACCATTTTTATACCTCTAATATGTGACTGTATTCCATTCCCCATGAGTAAGGTCACCGGCATGTGTTCTTCTGTCTTGCTTCTGTCTCTTATCCCAGAGGCCCCTGGTACTCTTTGTGCCCCAGCACTGAAAGCTCTGTTACCATAGGGGTTTTTTGTTAATTGATTTTTTAAAATTCAGTATATGTGACAGCAGAATGTATTTGGATTCATTGTACACTACTGCAACACAACTTTTCATTTACCTAATTGGACACGAGGTAGCATTGCACCCTAGGTGACTCATCCATGTACTGGGGGAATAATGTCCATCTCATTCCACCATCTATCCTGCCCCATACGTCCTCCCCTCCCCTCCCTCCCATTTGGTCAAAATTTCTCCATTTCTCACACTCCCCCCATTTGGGATCAGCATTCAGTTCTTAGAGAGAACATTCAGCTTCTGGGTTTATGAGATTGGTTTACTTCACTTAGCATGATAGTCTCCAATTCTAATCATTTACCTGCAAATGCCATCATTATATTTTCTTTTAATGCTGAGTAGTAGTCCATTGTGTTTATATAGGACAATTGTTTTTTGTATCCACAGCAGAACATCTAGGTTGCTTCCACAGTTTACCTATTGTGAATTGAGTTCCTATAAACATTGGTGTGGCTGCTTACTACAGTATGCTGATATTAAGTCCTTTGGGTATAGACCGAGGAGTGGGGTAGCTGGGCCAAATGGTGGTTCCATTCCAAGTTTTCTAAGGAACAATAGAGTTTTGAACTGGCTGTTGGTCACCTGATGGTACTCCATGGGTTTGTCCAAGGCTGACTTTCATCTGCCTCCCTCCATCCTCTGGGATGAGCTAGATGCTCAGTTGTGTCATCTGCAGTAAAGATGGCTTTCCTATGTCCTGTCCCTCATCAGCTTGCAGTGCTGGGTCTGCCCCCAAGATGGAACTGAGCAGTGGATGCACAGGCATTGCTCCAAACTCCTGCTACCTCCTGAGATGGAAGGAACATCTCTGAGTTTTGTTGTATATCCACCCCGACCCCTGCTTTTGCTGTCTCTCCTTGAAGTCTTAAGTGACCTCATTCCACTCATTCTAACAAGAACTTAAGATATTCCCCTTCTCCAAAACAATGGCTTTTCTCCTCTGATCTATACCCCTCATTCAACACCCACATTTGCAAGTTGCTGCAAAGATATAAAAAAAATTAGGTGCTATACTAAAATTCTCAGAACAGATGCTCTAGCATTGAAAATGCTGCAGACACTTGGCCTCACCACAAGCAAGCTCTGCCATTGACTTCAAGTCCTTCCTGCTAAGAAAGGAGGCCAAGTGCTATCCAGATGCAGCTAATAGAATTATCTCTGTTCTCTGGCTTTGATTCTTCAGAATTAAACACACACACACACACACACACACACACACACACACATACACACACACACACACACACACTCTCAATGAAATAAAATTTGGACCACGGCACACGTATCAATATGTTAAATACTAATTATTTACAGAAGAAAGTTCTAGACCATGTGTTTGCTTGATGTTATTGTTTTTATTATTTTCTCAAGAGGCTAGGAGCAAAGAGGATCCTGTGGCTGTCCTCATTAAAGTCTTCCATGGCTCTTCCTTTCTGCCAAATATCATGGGTTGTACAGCCAGGAAGGGGAAAGAATTTGGAGGCCAGAGCTAAGGACAGCCCACCCTGTGAAATGAGATTTGGGGTTTTCTGGCACAATTTGGAACACTAACCACCTGAGCCCACAGATTTGTCCAGAGAGTCAACTTTGAAAACACTTGTCTTTACACATGGAAGACACATCTTTAGGAAAAGATTAAAGGAAGGAAATGTGACTTGTAATTACTGTTAAGCATGTGTTAGTAGTTGTATATACTAACATGGCCCATGAAGAATGCCAGATTTATGCCCTGTTTCCAAACCACACACACACACACACACACACACACACACACACACACACACATGCACACACAAATTCTAACAATTAAAACATCCATGACATCCTATCAAATAGTTGTCAAAAATGGGTAAAATTATCTGTATAGCAAAGGAATTTCAGAATAAGCTTCTGAATTTGTAAAATGAATCAATTTTTAAAACCCATCAATATGATGTCTTGGGGTAAGCTACTTCAAATATATGTTTATTCAATGCAAAGTGTTGGTTTCCTTCAAGAAAATGTTTCATGATACAAATAGGCCAGGAGCCAAAACCTGGAGATTTTCTCAGTTGAGAGAAGCCAGGAACTTTGTGTTTCATTGGACAGTTTCTGCCTAAATCTCAGAAGCTGGACCTCAATCACATGATCTGATAGTGGGTTTATTGGAGAATGTCCCCCATTCCTACCATGATAGTATGGATCATAGCCCGCTAGGCCAGGGGTAGTTTTGGCTTCTGCCTTCTATTTGATGCCATTTTCCCCTCTCTGCTCCCCTCCCCAGCTCACTCTTGAAAGGCCTTCTGTTCTGCCAGCCATAGTGACATCTGCTGGCGGACATAGGAAGTCACAAATCTGTGGGGACCCTCTCAACCAAACCTTGTTAATGCTGCCATTTATCAGAGGGGCAGGGGTGCGGGCTCTGGAGGGCTGGGCGTCATGTCATTTCTCCCATACCCTCTCCCAAGAGAGCAACCATGTCTCAAGCAGCAGTTCCCACCTTCCATTCGCAGAACTGAAATGTAGGCAGATGCAAACCCCAATGTTAGCGTGGGCCCTGGAAAAGAAGCCACCATTCCAGGTGACAATAGACTTGACTGGATGCTTGGGGACTGAAGCAAGGTAGTTCTTACCCACCTCTGTGCCCGCCTCATTTTCAGCAGGCCTCTGCCTGAAGCTAGGAGAGGAGTGGAGCTTTCTCCCCCACCAGGCCCCGCTGTCTCAGCGCTGCTTTAGGGGCAAACTTGCAACTAGGTGATTCGAAAGGGGATTATTCCAACTCAGAGTTTCTTTTCTTCTGAACTAACACAGGAGATGTCTACTTTGCGATTCTGAGAAGTTCATGGTGTCCTAAGAACTCCACATCACTTTGGCTAATCAAAATGGAGTCGCTTGGTCAGGAGCACCAGCATCCCTGCTCAGAGCTTGTTAGAAACGCTGCCACTCAGAGGTGCTAGAGTTTTGCACTGACAGAAGCCACGTTTGAAACAAGCCCCAAGGCCATACCTGCAACACCCAAGTTCATGTGCTTGTACTCCACACTGGGTTCCTCACCTTGGCGCCCCTGGCGCATCAGCCCATATCCTTCTTGGTCTGCAGAGGTCTTCCCGTGCAGTGTAGCCATTCAGCAGCACCCATGGCCTCTACCTGAGTTGTGCACCAGCACCCCTGACTTGTGATAAGTCAAAAGGTCTCCAGGCATTGTCAAATGACCCCAGGGGAGGGGGAAAGTCAGTCACCTGTGTGACCCATCACCTTTAGGGTCACCTGAGACCTTGTTACAAACACACATTCTCAGACCCCACCCCAGATTGGCAAAACCAGGAGCTCCAGTGGGGCCCGGGAAACTGGGAAACTCTCTGCGAGACACAGGCACTCTGAGGTGGAAGAGGACTCGGGAAAGGCCCTGCAGTGAATCACTATTTGGTGACAGAGAAGTCACAGGGGCCCAGCATGACCAAGAGGTTGCAGGCCATGGGTGATAAAGAGCCCAAATCTGGAGCCACATGGGAGGGTTTGCAGCCACACTTCGCCCTGTGCTATCTCCATGACCTTGCCTATGTGACCTGATCTGTCAGTGCCTCAGTTGCCACCTGTGAACAACAAAAGCACTGTTTCTCCTGAAACTATCAAGGGATGAGAAAGCCTTTATGGTAAGTTGCTTAGAAGAGTGCTTCGCACCAAGAGCTTCGGACACGTCACCTACTGGTCTCATCTTCACCATCACTTGCCTGTCTTGCCCCCGATTGTTGAGTCCCCTACAAGTCAGCCAGGCAGGTGCTTCATTCTCTGCCACATCCTCACCAGGGAGCCCTGGCCTGGCCTGCATCAGGCTCTCAATGAACATCGGTGGAGAAAGGCATTGCAGTGCCCACGAGGACATGAAGACACCAGCAGAAGCCCTCTGCCTCAGGGGCTTGAACTTTGCTGTGGATCCTGTATGTTCTGCAAAGGGCCCTCAGAACCTAGATCGAATTCTATTAGAAGGTGTCCTTGCAAATGTGGCAACTGGGCAAAAGTGAGCTTCTCTATCTGTGTGGATTAGACGGGACCTAAGGTAAATCTACATGTATGCAGTAACCAACAGTCAACACATGCTTAGAAAATCATGGAAAGTCTAATGATGGGGGCGGGTGCTTCACAGATGCCAGGTGTTTTCTTCCTCTACTTCTAGGAGTCTTTCTACCCAACTCCTGAAGTCAGTCATACAACTATCCCCATTTCAGATATGCAAACACTGAGGCCCCAAGAGGTTACAGAACATGCCCAAGGTCATTGTCTAGTAAGCAGTGAAAGTGTTCTTCTCATGCTGGTCTCTGATTCCAAACCCACACCTGCCTTTCTTCCCAGGGCACTTCCTGGTCTGCACACAGGGATTACATGCCTTAAGATTGGGAGGGCAATCCAAATTTCAAACCTTCTACCTCACCTTATGCTGAAGACAATCCTAAGCAGCAGAGCACCTGTCTTATTTGGTTTAAAAACCCCATCTCTGGTAGTAATAAGATCTCTATGCCACAGCCCCACCAGATAGCCACCTGGGAAGAAGGCAGAGTGTCCACAGGAGTGTGGAGAGGGAGGACAAAATTTGGGAAAGTGAAAGATGTAGAAGCAAGAGCTGAATACACTAGAACGGACAGGACCAGCAGAGAGAGTGCAGCTGAGAGGCCTGGAGCAGGGCTGGGGCGAGCCAGCACATTCCACGGGGATGGATGAAGGTCTGCTGTGTGCCTGGCACTATGCTGAGAAGTAGACGCTGCATTGGGCACAGTCTCTGTCCTTGCCCTGCTCAAGATCCCAGTCTGGGGATTCAAAGCTAGATGACATTGTCCAGCACTATGCCATTTCTTCACACCCCAGCTGACCTCCAGCCCCCAGCACCATGGCCCATTTGCCTACATTGAAGGCCAGCAGCAGCTTCCTGCCATGGCAGGAAGGAGTGGGTGGAGAACACCCCAGCTCTCTCACCTTGTAAGAGGGCTTCTATTAGTAGCATGATCTTCATGGACCCCCAGTACTCCTTAGCAGGACTGTGCTTAGTCGCTCAGTGACAAGAACTGGCTGGTGCACCCTGTCTTCCAGTTCCTATCCACTTCCTGTTCCCACCTGGAGTTTTCTAGTATTGCCTCCCAAGAAAACTACTTGCTAACAAATCTGGATCGCAGGGTCCCCACACTTTAATCTCTGGGAAGCCAGAGAACGACAGGAGATTCTAGAAAGGTGTGCAGTGATCCCAGTCTATCTGGCCATTTTATACATGTTTTTAGTTTTCCTTGGCT